>NC_079408.1:1075523-1090523 GCF_029220125.1 Pseudoliparis swirei
TATACATATACGTATATGTATATACATACATATATATATATATATACATATACATATATGTATGTATAGGATGGATCCCAAGAGGAAGAGGAGGAGACTCACCTGGTAGAAAAGGCGAAGGTGAGCATCATGAAGCTGAGCTGGATGAAGAAAACTGAAACAAAGAAATACATTTTAATATGTCTAATGTTTAAATATTCAATGAACACACACACACACTCTACTGACTGATGAGCACCAGCAGCAGCAGGCTGCCGGGCTCCAGCTCGGCGTCGGGGTGGCTGAAGGTGTCACAGAAGGTGGTGTAGATGATCATGAGGAGCACGCCGCTGCTGACGGCGCCGAACGGAAGCTTCCGGCGCTCCAGGCGCTCCCGGAGGAAACCGCGGCACGCCTGACCCAGGACCAGCGGCACTACCACGGTCACGAAGAGCTGAGAGAAGATGGAGGAGAAGGGGACGGAGGACGACGAGCCCAGCTGGAGGAGGACGAGACGCAGCCGCACATGCTCAGTAGGGACCGGCGTTAGCGGAGAGGCTAACGTTAGCGTCTGGGAAAAGGGGAGGGACTTACGAACAGCAGCAGCAGCAGCGGCGTCACCACGATGCCCTGCACACACATTACGAGTTTTACTCTTCATATGTACGCATTATTATTTAAATGTGTGTATTATTATTTATATTCTTTAATAATCATCATTTCTTACCAGGAAGCTTCCAAACGCCGAGTTGAAGATGGCCGCCGCCTCGTTGCCGCCGACGGCCTTGGTGAGAATAACCGCCGAAGACACCGGGGGGGGCATGCAGCTCACCGTCTGGAGGCTGCATCACGGCCTCGGGAGGAAGAGGAGGGGGAGGAGGAAGAGGAGGAAGGTGAAGAACCATCATTTGTGCCATTGAGAATATTTATCTTTCTTCTACCGCCTTCAAGAGGTCAGAGGTCAGGGTCCTTTCAGCTCCGGATTAATCCAGTTATAGATGTTGATGAAGACGAAACCAAGAAGGCGACGGGCACATTTTTTAAATATGTATATATATTTTTATTTTAGATTTTTATAAATTACATATATGTGTAGAATTTGTTTATATATTTTTTTTAATGTAAAATCAAAAAATATTAATTTTAATTAATTACTTTAATTAATTGTAATTTTTTTTTTTTATTCCTAAGAAAATGTATATTTAAAACAAATTTAAATAAAGTTTCAATAAAAAAATGAAAAAAACGTTTGTAATAAATATTGCATTTTATTTTCTCTTTCAGGCCGTTGAAGCCTACGTAGCGGCCTGTCCCTGAATTTTATTTGTATATGTATATGTATATATCATTTTATTTTAGATTTTAAAAAATTATATATAAGTGTCTCTACATTTTTTAAATATATATATTTATTTACTTTTTAAATGAAATTATATCTATATAGAATTTTTTTTAATGTAAAAATAAAAAATAAATAATTTACATTTTTTTTCTTTAATTCCTAAAAAAAACATTTTAAAAAAGTATATATATATATATAAATAAAAAAGGAAAATAATAAAAGAAAATTAAAAGGAAAAAACTCATTTTGGGATGGCGACGACAAAAAACCACGATGCAGTCCACAAACTAAATGGTCTATAACCTGAATGAGGATCTTTGTGTTCGCACATAACTCTGCTTTCAGGTGCAGTCTGAATAATGGAAGGCTTTCATACACACCAGAGACACGCACACGCACACGCACACGCACACGCACCCTACCCTCTGAGCAGCCATTGGTCGATGGTGGTGAGCGCCAGCACTTTGAGCAGCAGCCAGATGGCCAGCGGGAAGAAGACGAGTGTGAAGGACTGAACGAAGAGGTGGAGGCGGACGTGGAGCAGCGCGCTGGTCAGCTCCTGCAGGAGGAGGAGGAGGAGGAGGAGGAGGCGGCGTCGGTCAGGCGCTCAACGCGTCTTTAAATAAAGTTTAACGGGGTCTCCCACCTCTGTTTTCAGGGACAGGCCGCTGTTGAAGAAGATGAGCGAGACGGCGACGTAGGCGACGGTGACCTCCGGCTTCAACGGCCCTGAGAGGAAACAAAATAAAATATTTAATACAAAAGTATTTTTCCTTTTTTATTGACATTTAAAAAAATATATATATTTTTTAGGAATTCAAAAAATATTTTTCTTTTAAGAATTAAAATGTTTTATTAATTTGTGAAAATTAGATGGTGCACGCGCACGCGCGGGAGCGCTGGGTGATTTGTTGACATTAGCCTGAATGCAACGTGTCACTAGCGCCAGGTGAGGGGGGGGGGGCGCATGCGCACAGCTGTGAGGAGAGTCTAACGTTGTACTAAAGAGCCAAACTCCATTTAGGAAACGACACAATATAAATATATAAAGTTATATAACTAATGTGCATCTTTCCTCCGGCCGACGCATGCGCACGGGGAGCCGCGTCGTCGAGGGGGGTCTAGTCGTCCCGGGACGTCCCGGAGCCACACAGTGACAGCGCTTCATTAAACCGTGACATGCTGCGCGCGCACCGGTCCCACGGCGTTGCGTTCAGGGACTCGTGCCTGTCGCTGTAAAGCTCTTAAGGTGAGACTGAGGGGGTCCGACCCCCCGGCCACTCACCGCCTCTGACGCCGAAGCGGGGCTCCAGCTTGGCGGCCAGGATGACCAGCACGATGCCGATGATGAACCACTCCTTCCGGGCCCGGGCCAGGAGGCCCATGCTGCTCTCTCCCGGCTAGCACGTCGCTCCAGGCGGCCTGAGGAGCAGCTCCGAGCGCGTCTTCCTCCGGAGCTTCACGAAACCCGGAGCGGAACAACCGGAACTGCTTCCGCACACGTGACACCGTAAAGACGGAAGTAGAAGCGCAGCTCACATTACCACAAGAATATAATAGATTAGGTTAAATAGAGAAAAGTAAGTATTAGAAGAAATGAAATGAAAAACTAAATTCTATATTTAAAATGAAATATTGCTATGTATTTAAACTAAATATAATGTAACAACTTTGACTTCATAAACACAGTTTGGTAAAATGAGATAATTACCAATAACTTATTGACCATATTAAGAAAAATTCATGAATACATTTTAACACGGTCTAAATTGAATTAATAATGCATATAAATAATGTATTTTATTACAAAAAAGCTTATTAGTTTTGATTTTCACTATAATTCATCAGTTTATCATGTGACAGTGAGACAAATACATATTTATAATAGTCAAATAATATAACTAAACAAAGTAATAAAATGTATAGAGCAGTTTAAAAATATATATATTACAGATAGTGTTTTTTTTAAACTAGAATAATCTAATCTAATTGTCGTGCTGCGTTTACGAGTTTGAGAAAGAATCCCACATATCAGTTGTGTTTGTTTATTCGTCAGCGTTGGAACCCGGAAGTGGAAGCGTCTCTGGACCGAGTCCCCGGCTCTCCTTCCGGGTCAGCAGGCGTTGCAGGGCGGCGCCCGAGGACCCCCCCACGTCGGCGCTGTGGCCGCGGATCAGAGCGCGGGCACGAGCGCACCCCAACCACACCTGACGGGACGCGTTCCAACATGAAAGGGAAATATATATATAAAATATAAATATCTAAAATATAATAAATATATTTATAAATATATAATATATTAAATTATTTAATAGATATTTATAATATATATATATTAAATAATAAATATAATCTAATATATATATATATATATATTATGTATAGTGTAACTTTACCTGAGCTTTCTGCAGCAGAGACAAGTCTCCAAGTTCAGAGGAAAGTTCAAAACTCTGAAGGAAATATTCACTCGCTCTCATGTACTGACCCTAGAGAGAGAGAGAGGGGAGAGAGAGAGACTAAGAGAGAGAGGGGGGAGAGAGAGAGACAGAGAGAGGGGGGGGAGAGAGAGAGAGAGACAGAGAGAGGGGGAGAGAGAGAGAGACAGAGAGAGAGGGGAGAGAGACAAAGAGAGAGAGAGGGGGGAGAGAGAGAGAGGGGGAGAGAGACAAAGAGAGAGAGAGAGAGGGACAAAGAGAGAGGGGGGAGAGAGAGAGACAAAGAGAGAGAGAGAGAGGGGAGAGAGAGAGAGACAAAGAGAGAGAGAGAGACAGAGAGAGAGGGGGGAGAGAGAGAGAGACAAAGAGAGAGAGAGGGGGTGGGAGAGAGAGAGACAGAGAGAGAGGGGGGAGAGAGAGAGAGGGAGAGAGAGAGACAAAGAGAGACAGAGAGTGACAAAGAGAGAGAGAGAGGGAGAGAGAGAGAGAGAGACAAAGAGAGAGAGAGAGGGAGGGGGAGAGAGAGGGGAGAGAGAGAGAGAGGGGGGAGAGAGACAAAGAGAGAGAGAGAGAGACAAAGAGAGAGAGGGACAAAGAGAGAGGGGGGAGAGAGAGAGAGAGGGAGGGGGAGAGAGAGAGAGACAAAGAGAGAGAGAGAAGGTACCAAACGTAATACGTGTGTGTGTGAGAGTGAGTGTGTGTGTGTGTGTGTGTGTGTGTGTGTGTGTGTGTGTGTGTGTGTGTGTGTGTGTGTGTGTGTGTGTGTGTGTGTGTGTGTGTGTGTGTGTGTGTGTGTGTGTGTGTGTGTGTGTGTGTGTGTGTGTGTGTGTGTGTACCCTCTTGAAGTAGATGCTCCCCACACGCAGCAGGGCGTCTGTCAGGCCGCTCTGCTGCCCACTGCTGAGGTAGAGGTCGGCCATCTTCTCCAGACACTGGAGTCTGTCATGTGTGTCTCCCTCACTGACACACACACACACACACACACACACACACACACACACACACACACACACACACACACACACACACACACACACACACACACACACACACACACACACACACACACACACACACACACACACACACACACACAATAAATGTTCGCCCCAGATTCATGTACAGTATGTAGAAATGTATAGTCTGTGTGTGTGTGTGTGTCTGTTTGTGTACCTTGCCAAAGCCTTGTAGGTTTTTCCCAATCCGTCTGCATCCTGCAGCGTGCTGTAGATCTGGATGCAGGACTTGAAGAACTGCACACACACACACAGACACAGACACAGACACACACACACACACACACACACACACACACACACACACACACACACACACACAGGTTTGTGTTTTACAGATGTAATTGATCAGCCCATCAGACAGGAAGTCAGACCGTATTCAGAGACGGACTCATTGTTGGATCTGGTCTTTTAACACGCACACACACACACACACACACACACACACACACACGCACACACACACACACACTCTCACCTGTTGGGCCGTGCAGTGGCGTCCTGCTCTCTGATTGGTCAGGCCCAATTGGTGACACGCCTCTGACTCCAGCTGTTTGTCTCCAGCTGAACACGACAGGAAGTACTTCATGTTTTTATTGAAGTACTTCATGTCTTATTGAAGTACTTCATGTCTTATTGAAGTACTTCATGTCTTATTGAAGTACTTCATGTTTTTATTGAAGTACTTCATGTCTTATTGAAGTACTTCATGTCTTATTGAAATACTTCATGTTTTATTGAAGTACTTCATGTCTCATTGAAGTACTTCATGTCTTATTGAAGTACTTCATGTTTTTATTGAAGTATACTTTAATTTCAAAGTACTTAAAAAAGTATTCTACATCTCAAACACGTATGAAGGTACTTTATACTGTGTTTGCGTATCGGTGTGTACTCACTACTTCTAAACGGTGCACCACGCTCTACTCCTAGTATTGTACTTCCTCCTTTGTGTACTCTGTGTACTGTGTGTCCTGTGTGTGTACTGTGAGTACTCCCTACACTCAGCTGCCGCTGTGTGGCCCTGCTGCAGCAGGTCCAGGGCCCGGTCCAGGTCCAGGTGTGAGGCCTCCAGGTGGGCGTCGGCCATCCGGCTGCAGATCCTCCACAGGGTCCCCCGGACCCGGACCCCCAGAGGCCGGAGGCCCGAGTCCAGCCAGCCGCCCTCATCGGCCTGTAGGAGGCAGCACTGAGCCAGGAGCCGGGCCCGCTGGAGCTCCCCTACACACACACACACACACAGGTGAACCTCTCTGTGTGTGTGTGTGTGTGTGTGTTTACCTCTCTGCAAGTAGATCTCCGCCATGCAGACCAGGGCCTCGGAGGCGTGGCCTGAGGCTCCTCCCCTTTCTGTCTCAGCACAGCTGGTGAAGAAGTGAAGGGCGAGAGAGTCTTCCTCACGAGAAGAGAAGAAGAGGCCGAGGAGGAGGCGCTGCTCACACACCACGGACCAGCAGGCTGCAACACAGGCATACATACACATATATATATATATACACATATGTATAATGTCACGGCGATATTAGAGTGGACCCAAAAGCACGACTCAGACAGGAGTCACAAAGAATACTGTCTTTGGTTGGAAACAGGCTGGGTCAAAACCGGGAGATCAGTCGAAGAAGCAAACAAGTCCAAAAAGGGGCGGGGCAGAGAATCAGAGGTCAGGGCAGGCAGGCAGGGTCAGAACAGGCAGGTCAGGAATATATACTAATAACGCTGGAGAACTTGACACGAAAACACAAGACAATCTGGCAGAGGACAAGTGGAAGTGAGGGAGCTAAATAGTGAGGGACTAATGAGGGGATGGGCTGCAGGTGAGAAGGGCGTGAGGACCAGGTGAAGGGAATGAGGGACTAACGAGGGGAGGGGCTGCAGGTGAGAAGGGCGTGAGGACCAGGTGAAGGGAATGAGGGACTAACGAGGGGAGGGGCTGCAGGTGAGAAGGCGTGAGGACCAGGTGAAGGGAATGAGGGACTAACGAGGGGAGGGGCTGCAGGTGAGAGGGCGTGAGGACCAGGTGAAGGGAATGAGGGACTAACGAGGGGAGGGGCTGTATGTGAGAAGGGCGTGAGGACCAGGTGAAGGGAATGAGGGACTAACGAGGGGAGGGGCTGCAGGTGAGAGGGCGTGAGGACCAGGTGAAGGGAATGAGGGACTAACGAGGGGAGGGGCTGCAGGTGAGAAGGCGTGAGGACCAGGTGAAGGGAATGAGGGACTAACGAGGGGAGGGGCTGCAGGTGAGAAGGGCGTGAGGACCAGGTGAAGGGAATGAGGGACTAACGAGGGGAGGGGCTGCAGGTGAGAAGGCGTGAGGACCAGGTGAAGGGAATGAGGGACTAACGAGGGGAGGGGCTGCAGGTGAGAGGGCGTGAGGACCAGGTGAAGGGAATGAGGGACTAATGAGGGGAGGGGCTGCAGGTGAGAGGGCGTGAGGACCAGGTGAAGGGAATGAGGGACTAACGAGGGGAGGGGCTGCAGGCGAGAAGGCGTGAGGACCAGGTGAAGGGAATGAGGGACTAATGAGGGGAGGGGCTGCAGGTGAGAAGGCGTGAGGACCAGGTGACGGGAATGAGGGACTAACGAGGGGAGGGGCTGCAGGTGAGAAGGCGTGAGGACCAGGTGAAGGGAATGAGGGACTAACGAGGGGAGGGGCTGCAGGTGAGAGGGCGTGAGGACCAGGTGAAGGTAGTGAGAGACTAATGAGGGGAGGGGCTGCAGGTGAGAGGGCGTGAGGACCAGGTGAAGGTAGTGAGAGACTAACGAGGGGAGGGGCTGCAGGTGAGAAGGGCGTGAGGACCAGGTGAAGGTAGTGAGAGACTAACGAGGGGAGGGGCTGCAGGTGAGAAGGGCGTGAGGACCAGGTGAAGGGAATGAGGGACTAATGAGGGGAGGGGCTGCAGGTGAGAAGGGAGTGAGGACCAGGTGAAGGGAACGAGGGACTAACGAGGGGAGGGGCTGCAGGTGAGAAGGGCGTGAGGACCAGGTGAAGGGAACGAGGGACTAACGAGGGGAGGGGTTGCAGGTGAGAAGGGCGTGAGGACCAGGTGAAGGGAACGAGGGACTAACGAGGGGAGGGGCTGCAGGTGAGAAGGGTGTGAGGACCAGGTGAAGGGAATGAGGGACTAACGAGGGGAGGGGCTGCAGGTGAGAAGGCGTGAGGACCAGGTGAAGGGAATGAGGGACTAACGAGGGGAGGGGCTGCAGGTGAGAAGGGCGTGAGGACCAGGTGAAGGGAATGAGGGACTAACGAGGGGAGGGGCTGCAGGTGAGAAGGGCGTGAGGACCAGGTGAAGGGAATGAGGGACTAACGAGGGGAGGGGCTGCAGGTGAGAGGGCGTGAAGACCAGGTGAAGGGAATGAGGGACTAATGAGGGGAGGGGCTGCAGGTGAGAGGGCGTGAGGACCAGGTGAAGGGAATGAGGGACTAACGAGGGGAGGGACTGGGCGTGAGGACCAGGTGAAGGGAATGAGGGACTAACGAGGGGAGGGACTGCAGGTGAGAAGGGCGTGAGGACCAGGTGAAGGGAATGAGGGACTAACGAGGGGAGGGGCTGCAGGTGAGAAGGGCGTGAGGACCAGGTGAAGGGAATGAGGGACTAACGAGGGAGGGGCTGCAGGTGAGAAGGGCGTGAGGACCAGGTGAAGGGAATGAGGGACTAATGAGGGGAGGGGCTGCAGGTGAGAAGGGCGTGAGGACCAGGTGAAGGGAATGAGGGACTAACGAGGGGAGGGGCTGCAGGTGAGAAGGCGTGAGGACCAGGTGAAGGGAATGAGGGACTAACGAGGGGAGGGGCTGCAGGTGAGAGGGCGTGAGGACCAGGTGAAGGGAATGAGGGACTAACGAGGGGAGGGGCTGCAGGTGAGAAGGGCGTGAGGACCAGGTGAAGGGAATGAGGGACTAATGAGGGGAGGGGCTGCAGGTGAGAAGGGCGTGAGGACCAGGTGAAGGGAATGAGGGACTAACGAGGGAGGGGCTGCAGGTGAGAAGGGCGTGAGGACCAGGTGAAGGGAATGAGGGACTAACGAGGGGAGGGGCTGCAGGTGAGAAGGGCGTGAGGACCAGGTGAAGGGAATGAGGGACTAACGAGGGGAGGGACTGCAGGTGAGAAGGGCGTGAGGACCAGGTGAAGGGAATGAGGGACTAACGAGGGGAGGGGCTGCAGGTGAGAAGGGCGTGAGGACCAGGTGAAGGGAATGAGGGACTAACGAGGGGAGGGGCTGCAGGTGAGAAGGGCGTGAGGACCAGGTGAAGGGAATGAGGGACTAACGAGGGGAGGGGCTGCAGGTGAGAAGGCGTGAGGACCAGGTGAAGGGAATGAGGGACTAACGAGGGAGGGGCTGCAGGTGAGAAGGGCGTGAGGACCAGGTGAAGGGAATGAGGGACTAACGAGGGAGGGGCTGCAGGTGAGAAGGCGTGAGGACCAGGTGAAGGGAATGAGGGACTAACGAGGGGAGGGGCTGCAGGTGAGAGGGCGTGAGGACCAGGTGAAGGGAATGAGGGACTAATGAGTGGAGGAGCTGCAGGTGAGAAGGGCGTGAGGACCAGGTGAAGGGAATGAGGGACTAACGACGGTAGGGTCTGCAGGTGAGAAGGGCGTGAGGACCAGGTGAAGGGAATGAGGGACTAACGAGAGGAGGGGCTGCAGGTGAAAAGGGCGTGAGGACCAGGTGAAGGGAATGAGGGACTAACGAGGGAGGGCCTGCAGGTGAGAAGGGCGTGAGGACCAGGTGAAGGGAATGAGGGACTAACGAGCGGAGGGGCTGCAGGTGAGAAGGGCGTGAGGACCAGGTGAAGGGAATGAGGGACTAACGAGGGGGAGGGGCTGCAGGTGAGAAGGGCGTGAGGACCAGGTGAAGGGAATGAGGGACTAACGAGGGGAGGGGCTGCAGGTGAGAGGGCGTGAGGACCAGGTGAAGGGAATGAGGGACTAACGAGGGAAGGGGCTGCAGGTGAGAAGGGCGTGAGGACCAGGTGAAGGGAATGAGGGACTAACGAGGGAGGGGCTGCAGGTGAGATGGTGTGAGGACCAGGTGAAGGGAATGAGGGACTAACGAGGGGAGGGGCTGCAGGTGAGAAGGGCATGAGGACCAGGTGAAGGGAATGAGGGACCAGAGGACCAGGTGAAGGGAATGATGGACTAACGAGGGGAGGGGCTGCAGGTGAGAAGGGCGTGAGGACCAGGTGAAGGGAATGAGGGACTAACGGGAGGGGCTGCAGGTGAGAAGGGCGTGAGGACCAGGTGAAGGGAATGAGGGACTAACGGGAGGGGCTGCAGGTGAGAAGGGTGTGAGGACCAGGTGAAGGGAATGAGGGACTAATGAGAGGAGGGGCTGCAGGTGAGAAGGGCGTGAGGACCAGGTGAAGGGAATGAGGGACTAACGGGAGGGGCTGCAGGTGAGAAGGGCGTGAGGACCAGGTGAAGGGAATGATGGACTAACGAGGGGAGGGGCTGCAGGTGAGAAGGGCGTGAGGACCAGGTGAAGGGAACGAGGGACTAACGAGGGGAGGGGCTGCAGGTGAGAAGGGCGTGAGGACCAGGTGAAGGGAACGAGGGACTAACGAGGGGAGGGGCTGCAGGTGAGAAGGGCGTGAGGACCAGGTGAAGGGAACGAGGGACTAACGAGGGGAGGGGCTGCAGGTGAGAAGGGCGTGAGGACCAGGTGAAGGGAATGAGGGACTAACGAGGGGAGGGGCTGCAGGTGAGAAGGGTGTGAGGACCAGGTGAAGGGAATGAGGGACTAACGAGGGGAGGGGCTGCAGGTGAGAAGGGTGTGAGGACCAGGTGAAGGGAATGAGGGACTAACGAGGGGAGGGGCTGCAGGTGAGAAGGGTGTGAGGACCAGGTGAAGGGAATGAGGGACTAACGAGGGAGTGATCAGAGGCAGGTGAGGGGAGTTGGATTGACGAGATGGTGTGACAGGATGAAAACAACTATTTCAAAAAGGAAGGCGTGGAGCTAAACTGTTACATATATATACACATGTATATATATATATATATACATGTGTTCTCTGCCTGTATATATATAAATATAAATATATACACATATATTTATATCTATATATATCTCTATATACAGGTGTTCTCCGCCTGTACATATATAAATATGAATACATAAATATATATATATGTATCTCTCTCTCTATATATATATATATATAAATATAAATACATAAATAAATATATATATATATATATACCGGTGTTCTCCGCCTCCTCGGCCTGCCTCAGGTGCAGCCTCATGGTCTCCAGTGTCGCCCCCTGCTGGTCGAGGGGCGTCAGGAGCAGCGTGTCAGAACCCGGTTCAGCCGCCGCCCTCCGGTTCCGGTCTGACGTCAGCAGAGAGAAGAGCTCCGAGAACGACCTGCGGACCACGTGACAACATCACGTCGAAACCCGGAAGCAGGTTTGATCACTAGAATTATTAGAATTAAATTATAATCATAATAATAATATGATTATAATCATCATAATAATATGATTATAATCATATTCATATTATTATTATGATTATAACAACACACTTTATTCATAAGGGCCACAGTGAAAACATGAACTCTAAACACATGTCACTGTGACCATTCAAATCATATATATTGATATTACATTTATATCAATATATATATATATACATAATACATATATATTTGCATACATTTTAATAAAAAAGATAGAAAAAGAAATATATACATATATTTATATTTAAACGTGTATATATATTCATAGATATATACATATATTTATTTTTAAACATGTATATGTATATACATACATATACATATATTTATATTTAAACGTGTATATGTATATACATTCATATATATATATTAATATAAATATATACATATATTTATATTTAAATGTGTATATATATGTATATATATATATTCATATATATATACATATATTTATATTTAAACGTGTATATGTATATACATTCATATTTATATATTAATATATATATATACATATATTTATATTTAAATGTGTGTGTATATTTATATATATATAGATGTATATATATATAAATACATATAGAGAGACGTACCTGTAATAGCTGTCTTGAAGCATCTCTACACAGATGTTCTGCTTTAGACTGTTTCTGAACCTGGAGACACGGAAGAGAGGAAGAGGAGGAGGAGGAAGAGGAGAAAGAGGAGAAGGAGGAGGAGGAGATCATCAGCAGGGGTACGAACTTGTTAATGTCCCACAATGCAATACGGCACAAATAAATAAATGGTGAGCCACGAGAGAGTCCTCTTCCTCTAACAGGAGAACATGACAAACAACCAACAACAACCAAACAACAAACAATCAACAACAAACAACCAACCAACAACAAACCGTAACCGTGGACTCACCGCGAGACCTCCGGCTTGGACATCCTCTGATCCGGCCCAGTCTTCATCCTGCTGAACACACACACGACTTCCTGTTGCTGTTAACTGCGCATGCGCATCCTAACGGCTGGATTCCCTCGAACTAACGCGTGAAACTGAAGTTTACACACCTGGTGTGACTCAACGGAGCGCGCGAGCGGCTGGAGCACACGCGCGCACACACACTGATATATACAGATATATATGTGTGTGTACATTTATATATTAACTTACTCTGATCTTCTAAGTTTACTCCGTCGCCGCTGCTGAACAACTTCCGGTGTGACCATGGCAACGCGGACAGGGGCAACCAGAGGCTGCTTTACCCCACGTGACTGCGTCCGTGCACAGAACTAATACCACAGGATATAAATACTATAGATAAATATATAAATATATATATAGATTAAAACAAATAATATATATGTACATATAAATAAATATATATAAAAATATATAACGATAAATATATGAAAATATATAACTAAATATAAATATATATATATAAAAATATAAAAATATATAATATAATAATCAGTAAAATATAGTTAAAGTATTCAAACTATATGTTCATGTAAAAGCAGGATTGTATGGTTGTATTGTGCTGGAGCTACTTTTGAAATAGCAACTAATTATTATTTATTGTAGATTAATCTGCTGATTATTTCCTCCATTATTATTATAAAAAATAGGGAGAATTATGAGAAATCTTCTTCACAATCACTCAGCGTTAGTTTGAGTCTGAACCCTGAACATCAGAACTCACACAGCCATCATTCACTTCGTTGTTAACATCATTTCATGGAGCTGTGACACGTTTTACATGTCAAACGCCCAATTATACATTCACTCATTCATTAATTATGTTTTTTCCCGGTTTTGTGTGAAGAAAAAAAATCACATTTACAAATTAACTACAGTCTTCAAAAGCACCACCGTGTGTCTATGTTGTCCTTTATGAACTAAACGCTTACATTATAACTTTATAAAGTGACAAAAGAGCCACAACTGGTGCACGCGGGGAGGTTGAAGCCTGGAGGCGCGTGCGTGTTGTTCCGTGGTCAGTGTTCACATCTCACATCAAAGCGCCGCAGAGTCCTCGTGAAGCTTCTCGGCGTCTCATTGGCTGTCGGGTCGCTCTCATTGGCTGCGAGGAGATAACGAGCCGGTCGCCATGGAGACGCCCGCGTTCTTCAAATGAAAAGCTTCTTCCCGAACGCGCGAGCCTCCGTCTGATCCCCGCGGTCGGGACCGGAAGTTCTTCCCTTTACACTTTTTTGACTTTGATTTTGGTGATAAAACATGAAGCGTGTTTCTGGAAAACACACGTTAAACAAATGAAACACGTCCGTGACGTCACAGCCTCACGGCTCATGAAAGGAGACGAAGAGAAGGGACTGACACAGACACACACAGACACACACACACACACACAGACACACACACACACACACACACACACACACGTAGACACACACACACACATTGACACACACACACACACACATACACACACACACACACACACAGACACACACACACACACACAGACAGACACACACACACACACACACACACACACACATTGACACACACACACACACACACACACACACACACACACACACACACACACACACACACACACACACACACACACACACACACACACACACACACACACACACACACACAGACACACACACACACACACACACACACACACACACACACACACACACATACACACACACACACACACACACACACACACACACACACACACACACAGACACACACACACACACACACACACACACACACACACACACACACACACACACACACACACATAGACACACACACACACACACATAGACACACACACACACTCACACACATAGATACACACACATAGACACACACACACTCACACACACACTGACTATACGTTTCAACATCTGGGGCTATTGTCTATGTGTCTTTGTGTGTGTGTCTATGTGTGTGTGTATGTGTGTGTCTATGTGTGTGTCTATGTGTCTATATGTGTGTGTCTATGACTGTGTGTGTGTCTATGACTGTGTGTGTGTCTATGTGTATGTGTGTGTCTATGTGTCTATATGTGTGTGTCTATGTGTGTGTGTGTCTTTGTGTGTGTGTCTATGTGTGTGTGTATGTGTGTATCTATGTGTGTGTCTATGTGTGTGTCTATGACTGTGTGTGTGTCTATGACTGTGTGTGTGTCTATGTGTATGTGTGTGTCTATGTGTCTATATGTGTGTGTCTATGTGTGTGTGTCTGTGTGTGTGTCTATGTGTGTGTGTCTATGTGTGTGTGTGTGTGTGTGTGTGTGTGTCTATGTGTGTGTCTATGTGTGTGTGTCTATGTGTGTGTGTCTATGTGTGTGTGTGTGTCTATGTGTGTGTGTCTATGTGTGTGTGTGTGTGTGTGTGTGTGTGTCTATGTGTGTGTGTGTGTGTGTGTGTCTATGTGTGTGTGTCTATGTGTGTGTGTGTGTCTATGTGTGTGTGTGTCTATGTGTGTGTGTGTGTCTATGTGTGTGTGTGTCTATGTGTGTGTGTGTCTATGTGTGTGTATCTGTGTGTGTCTGTGTGTGTGCATGTGTCTATGTGTGTGTGTCTATGTGTGTGTCTGTGTGTCTATGTGTGTGTGTCTATGTGTGTGTGTGTCTATGTGTGTGTGTGTGTGTGTGTGTGTCTATGTGTGTGTGTGTGTCTATGTGTGTGTGTGTGTGTCTATGTGTGTCTATGTGTGTCTATGTGTGTGTGTGTGTGTGTGTGTGTCTATGTGTGTGTGTGTGTCTATGTGTGTGTGTGTGTGTGTGTCT
>NC_079408.1:1098023-1125523 GCF_029220125.1 Pseudoliparis swirei
TGTGTCTATGTGTGTGTGTCTATGTGTGTGTGTCTATGTGTGTGTGTGTGAGTGTGTGTGTGTGTGTGGCTGCATGGTCCCAGTCACGTACTCCTTCATCTGTTTATCTTTACTGCAACAAACTGAACTGGTGAGGAGGTCAGAGTCGTGATGGAGGGATGGAAGGATGGAGGGATGGAGGGATGGAAGGATGGAGGGATGGAGGGATGGAGGGATGGTAGATGAATAGATACATATGAATATAGATGTTTCCATCTATAGATACAGAACCTCATCCTCCTCTTCTTCTTCTCCATGAGCTCAACATGAAGATTTGATTATTTTCTAAAGTCTCAATAAGTTGAAGAGAATGAAAGAAAAGAGAGAGAGAGAGTGTGTGTGTGTGTGTGTGTGAGTGTGTGTGTGTGTGTGTGTGAGTGTGTGTGTGTGTGTGTGTGTGTGTCACATAGTAAAAGTTCAGTCACTTCAGTGTTTACTAGATGTTCCACTGTAACGAAGAGGAGGAGGAGGAGGAGTGAGACAGAGGAAGCTCAGCTTCATCTGTTTGACTCCTTTAGTTGAGCCTCGACGCTGAAGAGCACACTCCTCCTCCTCCTCCTCCTCCTCTACTACATTGGAGTGAAGACTTTGGATTCAATTGAACTAAAAACCACAGAAGAAGAAGAAGAAGAAGAAGAAGAAGAAGAAGAAGAAACACCAACAGGTGAGAAGTAAATACTTTTCAGAGCTTTGTTAGAACAACTCTCCTCAAGACTCACGGGAAGAAATATATATGTATATAAATATATATGTATATAAATATATATGTATATAAATATAAATATTTCTCTATATATATATAAATATATGTATTTATATATTTATATACATATAAATATATGTATTTATATATATAAATATGTATATAAATATATATTTATATAAATATATGTATATATATATGTATAAATATATATATATAAATATATATATATATATATTTATTTGGGCTGTCAGCGTTAACGCGTTAATCTATGCGATTAATTTGGCCGCGTTAACGCACTAAAATATTTTAACGCAATTAACGCAACTTTGTTTACTTCCAGTGTTCGTTGAAGTTTTTACACTGTTTCCGTTTTTAAAACAATTATTTCTCCTTGAAAATAAGGATCATAAATCAGTTTAAACTCGTGGATGAATCAATCGGGTCTCCCCCTCTGACACACAGAGGAACGGAGGGGCGACGTGTCGGGGGACGCGGCGCGGAAAGAACTCGTCACACGAAACCTTCACCGTGATTGGTCAATCCGTTTGTCTGTCAACATTTCGGGGAAAAAACAACCAATGAACACTCAGTAAATCACAAAGGACCTCCCACCTCACAGGTGAGGCTCATTAGCAGCCTGTCAGTCAGAGAGCAGAGAACACGGATTAATTAATCGCAATTTTAAAATGTGCGATTAATGAGTTAATTTTTTTTAATCGATTGACAGCCCTAATATTGATCTCTCTCTCTCTCCTGGACCCGGCTCCCGTCCTTCAGAACCGGTTCTGTCCGCTCAGCTGAATGGGTCCAGGAGGTTCCGGGCCCCGGGTTCCCCCCCTGGTCGCCGTGCTGCTGGTCGCCGGGTGTCTGGCGTCGGTCGGAGGGAACCCGCCCGACCCGGCGCCGGCCCACCGGGCCCAGGAGACGGCCGTCTCGCCGCCGTCCTCTCGCGGCGGCGGGCCGAGGCTCCGCCCCCCCCCGGCCTCCAACTCCACCCCGGTGCTCCGCGGCCGCCCGGCGGCGCCGCCCCCGAAGTGCCTGCACGCCACCTCCATCAGAACCGCCTTCAAGTTCATCAACGCGGCGCTGTCCTGCGCCATCCTGGCCGTGGGCGTCGTGGGCAACGCCACGCTGCTGCGCATCATCGGGCAGAACCGCAGCATGCGGACCGGGCCCAACGCGCTCATCGCCAGCCTGGCGCTGGGCGACCTGCTCTTCATCGCCATCGCCATGCCCATCAACATGTACAAGGTGCCGCACGGCATGCTGGGACACCTCTGTGTCAGGAGGTCAAAGGTCACGCTGATAACGGCTCTGAAATATCATGTTCATGTGTGTCTCTGTGTGTGTGTCTCTGTGTGTGTCTCTGTGTGTGTGTGTCTCTGTGTGTCTCTGTGTGTGTCTGTGTGTGTGTGTCTCTGTGTGTGTCTGTGTGTGTGTGTCTCTGTGTGTGTCTCTGTGTGTGTGTCTCTGTGTGTGTGTCTCTGTGTGTGTGTGTCTCTGTGTGTGTGTGTGTCTCTGTGTGTGTGTGTCTGTGTGTGTCTCTGTGTGTGTGTGTGTCTCTGTGTGTGTGTGTCTCTGTGTGTGTGTGTGTGTGTGTCTGTGTGTGTCTGTGTGTGTGTGTGTCTCTGTGTGTGTGTGTGTGTGTGTGTGTCTCTGTGTGTGTGTGTGTGTGTGTGTGTCTCTGTGTGTGTGTGTGTCTGTGTGTGTGTCTCTGTGTGTGTGTGTGTGTGTGTCTGTCTGTGTGTGTGTGTGCAGCTCCTGGCCATGCGCTGGCCGTTTGCCGGCAGCCCATTGGGCCTGGTCCTCTGTAAGCTCCTCCCCTTCCTGCAGAAAGCTTCAGTCGGCATCACCGTCCTCAACCTGTGTGCTCTGAGTGTGGACAGGTAACACACACACACACACAGAGACACACACACATACAGAGACACACACAGAGACACACACACAGACACACACACACAGACACACACACACACATACAGAGACACACACATACACACACACACAGAGACACACACATACACACACACATACATACACACACACACACACACACACACACACACACACACACACACATACAGAGACACACACATACACACAGACACACACACATACAGAGACACACACATACACACACACACAGAGACACACACATACACACACACATACATACACACACACATACAGACACACACACACACACACACACATACAGAGACACACACATACACACAGACACACACACATACAGAGACACATACACACACACACACAACCAGAGACACACACTCAGGGCTCCATCGCGCCTCTGAACGCACCAAAGACGTCAGAGGCGACGACAAACATCCTCAGTTATAATCAATATAATGTTGATATTATTTCAGTCTAGAAATATGAGGCACCTTCTAAGCATTTATATCACAAAGCAGGACAAGAGATGTTTAATCAACCAGAGGAGTCGCCCCCTGGTGGTCAGGAGAGAGAATGCAGCTTCAACACATGAAGCATAGACTTCTATACAACCAGAGGAGCCCCCTGGTGGTCAGGAGAGAGAATGCAGCTTCAACACATGAAGCATAGACTTCTATACAACCAGAGGAGTCACCCCCTGGTGGTCAGGAGAGAGAATGCAGCTTCAACACATGAAGCATAGACTTCTATACAACCAGAGGAGCCCCCTGGTGGTCACGAGAGAGAATGCGGTAATAACAGAACTTCCCGTGTAGGTACCGCGCGGTGGCGTCCTGGTCCCGGGTCCAGCGCTCCGGCGTTCCCACGGCGACGGCGGTGGAGATCGTGGTCATCTGGCTGCTCTCCGGCCTGCTCGCCGTGCCGGAGGCCGTCGGCTTCGACATGGTGACCTTCGAGTACAACAACGTTACCATGGCGACCTGCATGCTGCAGCCCAGGACGCCCTTCATGACCGTGAGTGTTACGGTTCTGTTGGGTCGGGTTCTGTTGGGTCGGGGTTCTGTTGGGTCTGGTTCTGTTGGGTCGGGGTTCTGTTGGGTCTGGTTCTGTTGGGTCGGGGTTCTGTTGGGTCGGGTTCTGTTGGGTCTGGTTCTGTTGGGTCTGGTTCTGTTGGGTCGGGTTCTGTTGGGTCGGGTTCTGTTGGGTCGGGGTTTTGTTGGGTCGGGGGTCTACTGTGTGTTGAGGTCCACAGCTCTCTGAGGTTCCAGAACTTGGTGAACCACTGAAAGGTTTGGTAGAACCTCAGATTGGACCTTCGGAGGTTCTGGGTTCTGATGTTCCCCGAACAGAACCTAACAGAACCTCCGTTGCAGTTCTACCGCGACGTGAAGGACTGGTGGCTGTTCAGCTTCTACTTCGTGGTTCCGCTGCTCTGCTCCGCCGGGTTCTACGGGCTCATGGCCCGGGAGATGCTGCAGCACCGGAGAGGGAACCTGAGGGTCGCCCTGAGCGAGCACCTGAAGCAGGTACACACACACACACACACACACACACACACACACACACACACACACACAGACACACACAGAGACACACACACACATACAGACACACAGACACACACACACACACACAGAGATACAGACACACACACACACACACACACACACACACACACACACACACACACACACACACACACACACACACACACAGACACACAGAGACACACACACACATACAGACACACACACACACACACACACAGATACAGACACACACACACACACACACACACACACACACACACACACACACACACACACACACAGACACACACACACACACACAGAGACACACACACATAGACACAGAGAGACACACACACACAGAGACACACACACACACACACACACACACACACAGACACACACACACACACACACAGACACACACACACACACACAGAGATACAGACACACACACACACACACACACACACACACACACACACACACAGACACACAGACACACACACATAGACACAGAGAGACACACACACACAGACACACACACACACACACACAGAGACACACACACATAGACACAGACACAGACACACACATAGACACACACACATAGACACACACACATAGACACAGAAAGACACAGACACACACAGAGACACAGACACAGACACACACATAGACACACACACATAGACACACACACATAGACACAGAGAGACACAGACACACACAGAGACACACATAGACACACACACACACACATAGACACACACACACACACATAGACACACACACACACACACACAGAGACACACACACATGGACAAAGGAGATGATTGTGGCCTTCAGGAGACGGCAGGTGGAGGAGCACCCCTGCATATCAACGGTTCTGCAGTGGAGATGGTCAGCTGCTTCAGGTTCCTCGGGGTCAACATCAGCAACGACCTCACCTGGTCTGCTCACACAGACAAGCTGGTCAAAGCGGCCCGGAAGCGCCTCTTCTTCCTGAGGAGACTGAAGCAGTTTGGCATGGATTCAGTCATCCTCACCAATGTCTCCAGATGCCCAATAGAAAGCATCCTGACTGCATCACAGTGTGGGAGCTGCACAGCCAAGGACCGCAAGGCCCGACGCCGTGTGGTCAGGACTGGAGTTCATCATCGGTAGGGAGCTCCCTGCAGGACACAGACCACACGATGCCTCAGGAAGACTGGATCCTAAAGGACTGCCATCATCAGCCTTCAGCCTGTTCACCCGCTGCCTCTGGAAGGCGTCCCGTAGGATCCGGTCTCGCACACAGAGACTGGAGAACAGTTTCTTCCCGAGAGCCATCAGGCTGCTCAATGGACACCGACACACGATCGACACTTTACACTCGTCACTTTACACACACTGTCACTTTCAGCCTTGTACTGACACTTACACTTTCTATTGCACTACCTGCTTTCACTTCCTGCTACTCCCATTGTCTGTAGTCTAGTTATTATGTGTATTATATGTATATATGTTAGTATTATGTTCAGAGTTCTTGTACAGTGTGTATGTCATGTTATGTTATGTTATATTATGTTTGCTATGGTAGTTGTTGTGGTGCCTTGTCCTAAGAATTTCAGTGCCCAGTCTGACCCTGTGTCATTCTGTGTATCTGACAATAAAAGACTTGACTTGACAGAGAGACACACACACACTCACTCTCTCTCTCTCCCTCTCCTCTCTCTCTCCCCCCCCCTCTCTCTCTCTCTCCCTCTCTCTCCCTCTCTCTCTCTCCCCTCTCTCCTCTCTCTCTCCCCTCTCTCTCCCCTCACTATCTCCTCTCTCTCCCCTCTCTCTCCCTCCCCTCTCTCTCCCCTCTCTCTCTCCCCTCTCTCCCCTCTCTCTCTCTCTCCTCTCTCTCCTCTCTCCTCTCTCTCTCCTCTCTCTCTCTCTCTCTCTCTCCTCTCTCTCTCTCTCCTCTCTCTCTCCCCTCTCTCTCTCTCCTCTCTCTCTCCCTCTCTCTCCCCCTCTCTCCTCTCTCTCCTCTCTCTCTCTCTCCCTCCCTCTCCCTCCCCTCTCTCCTCTCTATCTCTCTGTCTCTCCCCCCTCTCTCCCCTTCTCTCTCTCTCGCTCCCTCTCTCTCTCCCCCCTCTCTCTCTCTCCCCCCTCTCTCTCACCTCTCTCTCTCCCAGAGGAGGGAGGTGGCTAAGGCCGTGTTCTCCCTGGTTCTGGTGTTCGCTCTGTGTTCCTTCCCTCTTCACCTGAGCCGCCTGCTGAGGAGAACCTTCTACCGGCCGCACGACGCGCACCGCTGCCAGCTGCTGAAGTGAGAGAACCGAGAGAACCCAGAACCTGTCACAGCTGCTGAAGTGAGAGAACCGAGAGAACCTAGAACCTGTCACAGCTGTTAAACCGAGAGAACCTAGAACCTTCTACAGCTGCTGAAGTGAGAGAACCTAGAACCTGTCACAGCTGCTGAAGTGAGAGAACCTAGAACCTTCTACAGCTGCTGAAGTGAGAGAACCTAGAACCTGTCACAGCTGCTGAAGTGAGAGAACCTAGAACCTTCTACAGCTGCTGAAGTGAGAGAACCTAGAACCTGTCACAGCTGCTGAAGTGAGAGAACCTAGAACCTGTCACAGCTGCTGAATTGAGAGAACCTAGAACCTTCTACAGCTGCTGAAGTGAGAGAACCTAGAACCTGTCACAGCTGCTGAAGTGAGAGAACCTAGAACCTTCTACAGCTGCTGAAGTGAGAGAACCTAGAACCTTCTACAGCTGCTGAAGTGAGAGAACCTAGAACCTTCTACAGCTGCTGAAGTGAGAGAGCCGAGAGAACCTAGAACCTGTCACAGCTGCTGAAGTGAGAGAACCGAGAGAACCTAGAACCTGTCACAGCTGTTAAACCGAGAGAACCTAGAACCTTCTACAGCTGCTGAAGTGAGAGTACCTAGAACCTGTCACAGCTGCTGAAGTGAGAGAACCTAGAGAACCTAGAACCTTCTACAGCGGCTGAAGTGAGGGAACCTAGAACCCTTCAGACTGACGCTCTTCTTCTTCTGTGGTGCAGCTTCCTGCTGCTGCTCGACTACCTCAGCATCAACATGGCGACCATCAACTCCTGCATCAATCCCATAATACTCTACTTCGTCTCCAAGAAGTTCAACAACTGCTTCAAGGTAAACAACAACAACAACAACAAACAGAGCGCTGGCGAGGAGCCGTGGGCCAGAGGGCGTGAGAGGAGATGTGTGGTAAACACGGAGGGGGCGTGACCTCTCGCGGAGGCCTGTGGGAAGCTTCCTGTCAGTGGGTGAGTGAGTGCGCTCTGCCGCCCCCTGCTGGCGGAGAGAGGAAGTACAACAACACTGTCGGTGACGCCCTTTGCAACTGACAATCATCTCAATTCTGAACATATATTTTAAATATAAAAGTGTTTTACACACACACACACACACACACACATATATATGTATACATATATAGATATTTAATATATTTTAGGGTTTATAACCTTTGTAATCAAACTGTCTCCCCCTCTCTCCCCCCCCCCCTCTCTCTCTAGTCCTGTCTGTGCTGTTGGTGTTATTCTGGCTCTCTCCAACAGCATGCTGCCTCTCCACCACACTGACCACTGAGAGAGAGTATGCATCTTCATCATCTTCATCATCATCTTCATCATCATCATCGCCCACACTGATCTTGTTATTGTGTATTTATTCAGTTCGAGATACTATATTTTATATTCCATAGACTATATTATAAACATACTTGTTAGTACTTTTTATACTTTCATTGGTTTATTTAATATAAAACGTGAAGCTATGCAGTAATAAGTTATTAAAATGCATAAACACGTAAACCAGGATGAATGAATATAATCACTCATTTACCTCATATGGTTGTTTTGTGTATTTATTATATTGTTTACCTGTAAAGAAGTTAAACCAGTTTAAACAGCACTAGCGGCCTCTGCCGGCGGAGTGGGGCCATTACACCTAAACACCTCACGGTGGAATAAATGAAGACAATCTGCTCCTATTACAATTATATTTACATGATATACATATATATATATATATATATATATGTGATATACATATATATATATCACATATATATATATCACATATATTTATATCATACATATATATCCAGATATATTTATATCATATATATATATAAAGATATAAATATGATATATAAAGATATATCTATATTATATATATATATATATTTATATGACTAAATAAATACATTTAAATATATATATATAAACACATATATAAATATGTGATATATATATATATACACATATATATATATAATTGTAATAGTTTGCCATCACTATTATCGCCGATTGATATTAGTCTCTATAATATTGTGATTTTAAACAGTATTTATGTGTGTTTTCCACCTCTTTGTATATTAATGTGTGTATATTAATAAACTTACTCTGATTATTTATTTGTATACTTCTGCAATGCGTCGAGTTTAATGACGTTTAACGTTAATTATGGAGGATTTAATTATATTTTAATAAGAATCCTGAACGTGATATTTAACTTCAAGAGAGTATTTGACAGTGAAATGGTATGATGTAACCTAATGACGTGGAGCAGTTATGACCACGAGATGGCGCTGTTCAGGCGTCTGGAAGAAGAGGAAGAAGAAGAAGAAGAAGAAGAATACTTGTTACTTCTATGAAGTATTTGACAGAGGGGTATTAGTACTTGTTACTTCTATGAAGTATTTGACAGAGGGGTATTAGTACTCGTTACTTCTATGAAGTATTTGACAGAGGGGTATTAGTACTCGTTACTTCTATGAAGTATTTGACAGAGGGGTATTAGTACTCGTTACTTCTATAAAGTATTTGACAGAGGGGTATTAGTACTTGTTACTTCTATGAAGTATTTGACAGAGGGGTATTAGTACTTGTTACTTCTATGAAGTATTTGACAGAGGGGTATTAGTACTCGTTACTTCTATGAAGTATTTGACAGAGGGGTATTAGTACTCGTTACTTCTATAAAGTATTTGACAGAGGGGTATTAGTACTCGTTACTTCTATGAAGTATTTGACAGAGGGGTATTAGTACTCGTTACTTCTATGAAGTATTTGACAGAGGGGTATTAGTACTCGTTACTTCTATGAAGTATTTGACAGAGGGGTATTAGTACTCGTTACTTCTATGAAGTATTTGACAGAGGGGTATTAGTACTTGTTACTTCTATGAAGTATTTGACAGAGGGGTATTAGTACTTGTTACTTCTATAAAGTATTTGACAGAGGGGTATTAGTACTTGTTACTTCTATGAAGTATTTGACAGAGGGGTATTAGTGCTCGTTACTTCTATAAAGTATTTGACAGAGGGGTATTAGTACTTGTTACTTCTATAAAGTATTTGACAGAGGGGTATTAGTACTCGTTACTTCTATAAAGTATTTGACAGAGGGGTATTAGTACTCGTTACTTCTATAAAGTATTTGACAGAGGGGTATTAGTACTCGTTACTTCTATAAAGTATTTGACAGAGGGGTATTAGTACTCGTTACTTCTATGAAGTATTTGACAGAGGGGTATTAGTACTTGTTACTTCTATGAAGTATTTGACAGAGGGGTATTAGTACTTGTTACTTCTATAAAGTATTTGACAGAGGGGTATTAGTACTTGTTACTTCTATGAAGTATTTGACAGAGGGGTATTAGTGCTCGTTACTTCTATAAAGTATTTGACAGAGGGGTATTAGTACTTGTTACTTCTATAAAGTATTTGACAGAGGGGTATTAGTACGTTACTTCTATAAAGTATTTGACAGAGGGTATTAGTACTCGTTACTTCTATAAAGTATTTGACAGAGGGTATTAGTACTGTTACTTCTATAAAGTATTTGACAGAGGGTATTAGTACTCTTACTTCTATGAAGTATTTGACAGAGGGTATTAGTACTTGTTACTTCTATGAAGTATTTGACAGAGGGTATTAGTACTGTTACTTCTATAAAGTATTTGACAGAGGGGTATTAGTACTCGTTACTTCTATAAAGTATTTGACAGAGGGGTATTAGTACTCGTTACTTCTATGAAGTATTTGACTGAGGGGTATTAGTACTTGTTACTTCTATAAAGTATTTGACAGAGGGGTATTAGTACTTGTTACTTCTATGAAGTATTTGACAGAGGGGTATTAGTGCTCGTTACTTCTATAAAGTATTTGACAGAGGGGTATTAGTACTCGTTACTTCTATGAAGTATTTGACAGAGGGGTATTAGTACTCGTTACTTCTATAAAGTATTTGACAGAGGGGTATTAGTACTTGTTACTTCTATGAAGTATTTGACAGAGGGGTATTAGTACTCGTTACTTCTATAAAGTATTTGACAGAGGGGTATTAGTACTTGTTACTTCTATGAAGTATTTGACAGAGGGGTATTAGTGCTCGTTACTTCTATAAAGTATTTGACAGAGGGGTATTAGTACTCGTTACTTCTATGAAGTATTTGACAGAGGGGTATTAGTACTTGTTACTTCTATGAAGTATTTGACAGAGGGGTATTAGTACTCGTTACTTCTATAAAGTATTTGACAGAGGGTATTAGTACTCGTTACTTCTATGAAGTATTTGACAGAGGGTATTAGTACTGTTACTTCTATAAAGTATTTGACAGAGGGTATTAGTACTCGTTACTTCTATAAAGTATTTGACAGAGGGGTATTAGTACTTGTTACTTCTATGAAGTATTTGACAGAGGGGTATTAGTACTCGTTACTTCTATAAAGTATTTGACAGAGGGGTATTAGTACTCGTTACTTCTATAAAGTATTTGACAGAGGGGTATTAGTACTCGTTACTTCTATGAAGTATTTGACAGAGGGGTATTAGTACTTGTTACTTCTATGAAGTATTTGACAGAGGGGTATTAGTACTCGTTACTTCTATAAAGTATTTGACAGAGGGGTATTAGTACTCGTTACTTCTATAAAGTATTTGACAGAGGGGTATTAGTACTTGTTACTTCTATGAAGTATTTGACAGAGGGGTATTAGTACTCGTTACTTCTATAAAGTATTTGACAGAGGGGTATTAGTACTCGTTACTTCTATGAAGTATTTGACAGAGGGGTATTAGTACTCGTTACTTCTATAAAGTATTTGACAGAGGGTATTAGTACTGCTACTTCTATGAAGCATTTGACAGAGGGTATTAGTACTCGTTACTTCTATGAAGTATTTGACAGAGGGGTATTAGTACTCGTTACTTCTATGAAGTATTTGACAGAGGGGTATTAGTACTTGTTACTTCTATAAAGTATTTGACAGAGGGGTATTAGTACTCGTTACTTCTATAAAGTATTTGACAGAGGGGTATTAGTACTCGTTACTTCTATAAAGTATTTGACAGAGGGGTATTAGTACTCGTTACTTCTATGAAGTATTTGACAGAGGGGTATTAGTACTCGTTACTTCTATGAAGTATTTGACAGAGGGGTATTAGTACTCGTTACTTCTATAAAGTATTTGACAGAGGGGTATTAGTACTCGTTACTTCTATGAAGTATTTGACAGAGGGGTATTAGTACTCGTTACTTCTCTAAAGTATTTGACAGAGGGGTATTAGTACTTGTTACTTCTATGGAGTATTGACTCTTATTTTGAAGGGCATGAAACCGAAAGCCCGGCGCCTCGCGCTCTCCGCTCCCCGGACTCGACGCGTCTCGGCCCGCAGGACTCCGAGAGAAAAGAGGTTTGTTCCCGGAGGAGAGGGACGGCGCCGGACCCCCTGGTGGGTGGGTGGGTGGGTGGGTGTGGGGGGGGGGGGGGGCACTTTTTAAAGTGTTCTCCTGTGTGGCGCACACAAACGCGGGCACGCGCACCTTTGAACCTGTTTTCCTGTGTGGCGCACACAAACGCGGGCACGCGCACCTTGACTTCTCCGGTTTGGGGTTTTCCACAGAATCGTGAAAGACGTCATCGAAGACGGGGCCGTTGCGGGTCTCGTGAGGTCACGCAGGTCACGCGAAGGCCTCCCGTCGAGGCTGAAACGAAAATGTTTTTACAACGCATGCGCAGTCCGCACACACGTCAACAAGAAATGCAAATAATTCTCATGAGTTCAACGTATTTATTATTATTATTATTACTATTATGATCATCTCAAGCAGCAGCTTCAGAATATTTAGAGAAATGTTTAATTATTAAAACACGGAACCAGGAAGTAAAGTCTCATTTCATCATTAGAATATCACATTACAGGGTTTCCCCGAGGTTTTCTACTTCCGTTCTACTACCGGTTCTACTGTTGGTTCTACTCTAGGTTCTACTGCTGGTTCTACTTCCGGTTCTACTTCCGTTCTACTGCTGGTTCTACTTCCGGTTCTACTGTTGTTCTACTGCTGGTTCTCCTGCTCTTCTCCTCACCGCCCCTGCTGCGTTTATACCCGTCTGCTTGTCACGTGGGAGGAGCTCATCTGTGTGCGCGCGCATGTCTGTGCTCAGACATGCGCACTTACTTTTTTATTACATTTCAATATCATGTGCAATATATATATATATATATATATATATTCTGTTTTATATTATAGTAGGCACTGGCTTAAACACTTTAATATATATATTGATATATATAATATAAATAAATATATATATATATATATTCTGTTTTATATTATAGTAGGCACTGGCTTAACACTTTAATATATATATTGATATATATAATATAAATAAATATATATATATATACAGGACTGTCTCAGAAAATTAGAATATTGTGATGAAGTTCTTTATTTTCTGTAATGCAATTAAAAAAACAAAAATGTCATGCATTCTGGATTCATTACAAATCAACTGAAATATTGCAAGCCTTTTATTCTGATTTATTGCTGATTATGGTTTACAGCTTAAGAAAACTCAAATATCCTATCTCTAAATATTAGAATATCATGAAAAAGTATACTAGTAGGGTATTAAACAAATCACTTGAATTGTCTAATTAACTCGAAACACTTGCAAGGGTTTCTTGAGCCTTGACAAACACTCAGCTGTTATAAATCTTTTTTTTTACTTGGTCTGAGGAAATATTAAAATTTTATGAGATAGGATTTTAGAGTTTTCTTAAGCTGTAAGCCATAATCAGCAATATTAAAAGAATAAAAGGCTTGCAATATTTCAGTTGATTTGTAATGAATCCAGAATGCATGACATTTTTGTTTTTTTAATTGCATTACAGAAAATAAAGAACTTTATCACAATATTCTAATTTTCTGAGACAGTCCTGTCCGGGGCGGCTTTAGCTCAGTGGGGTAAGAGGGCCGTCCTGCAACCGCAGGGTTGTGGGTTCGATCCCCGCTCTCCCCATTAGTTGCAAGTCGAAGTGTCCTTGAGCAAGGCACTGAACCCCCACTTGCTTCCCGGGCGCTTCACCGCAGCCCACTGCTCCTTAATAACTAAGGATGGGTTAAATGCAGAGAACTAATTTCCCCTTGGGGATTAATAAAAGTGTATATTCTATTCTATATTCTGTTTTATATTATAGTAGGCACTGGCTTAAACACTTTTATATATATATTGATATTACATTACATTACATGTCATTTAGCCGACGCTTTTATCCAAAGCGACTTACAATAAGTGCATTTCAACCTAGAGTACAAACTAAGAACAACAAGAATACAGGAAGTAACATTTCCTCAACATAGTCGAACTACAAAAGTACCATAAGTAAGTGCTATTTAAGAGCCACTGAAGTGCTAATCTGTGTTTTAATCCAGATATAGTCGGAAAAGGTGTGTTTTCAGTCTCCGACGGAAGATGTAGAGACTTTCTGCTGTCCTGATGTCAGTGGGGAGCTCGTTCCACCACTGAGGAGCAGGACAGCAAACAGTCTGGATTTCGAGTGATTAGCTCGAGGTGCAGGAGGCACGAGTCGATTGGCTGTTGCCGAGCGGAGCGAACGTGCCGGGGTGTACGGTGTGACCATATCCCGGATGTAGACGGGGCCCGATCCGTTCAGAGCACGGTACCAAGGACCAGTGTTTTGAAGCGGATGCGAGCAGCCACCGGTAACCAGTGAAGAGAGCGGAGGAGCGGAGTGGTGTGGGTGAATTTCGGGAGGCTGAAGACCAGTCGAGCTGCTGCATTCTGGATGAGCTGCAGAGGTCGGATGGCCTTAGCGGATATATATAATATATATATATATTCTGTTTTATATTATAGTAGGCACTGGCTTAAACAATTTTATATATATATATAATATAAATATATATATATAGATATATCTTGTTTTGATCTAATTGTTTTTACTTTTCTGTTTCTCCTTGGTCCAAGTAAACATAATAAATATGACTATTGTTCAGATCCGTTTCTATTGTTATTCTATTCTTCTTCTGTTGTAATTAATGATCAAACTCTGGCACAATAATTTGATTCAGGATTGATAAAGTTCTGTTATATTTGATCTTAATCTGACTTTATTGGACTAAAGTGAGGAGGTAGCGAAGTGGATTAAATGAGGTAATCTACTCGAGTATTTCCATTTTAATCCAACATTTGACTTTTTACTCCACAACATTTATTTATTACGTACTTTTCAAATTTAAAATGAAAAACACAAGATAATCTCACAAAGTGCCCCGTTAAATATTATAGTATATTACTATACAAGTATCTCCTTGTGTGTTGCCTTAGCCTGAGTGCATGTTCCTGTGATGTAATGAACTAGAATGATCAAATAAACTCATTGAAATTCAAAGTTTTAGCAACAACGGAAGAAAATGGCAGAGAGGAAGAGGGGGATGAAGAGGAGATCCATCACCACCAGTGAGGGGATCAGGTAAAATAAAATATTTATTTAAATGTATTTTTGTATATAAATATATATATTTATATATATATTCCCTCTCTTCTCTCAGGAGTTCCCAGGTGGGTGTGGCGCCGTCCTGGGCTCCCAGCGGTGACTCTCTGAGGAGTGACATGTCCATGTATATGCCGGATACGTTTGGTAAAGAGCCACAAAGGTAATTTAAATAACATTTATTTCCAGCCAATCATAAGTGAGCAGCTGCAAATGAGCATTTTTGCATTTTGTTTAAACTTGTATCCTAATATGTAACGAATAATACAGTATGTGGTCTATATGTCTGTGTAAGTATATATATATATATATTTATTTATACATGTATTTATATATGTTGATAAATATATATATATATATTTATTAATATATTTTTATATACATATATATGTATATATATTTATCAATATATATTTATATACATATATAATATATATATATTATATATTTATATCTTCATATATATATATTTATATACTTATATATATTCATATATATACAGGACTGTCTCAGAAAATTAGAATATTGTGATAAAGTTCTTTATTTTCTGTAATGCAATTAAAAAAACAAAAATGTCATGCATTCTGGATTCATTACAAATCAACTGAAATATTGCAAGCCTTTTATTCTTTTAATATTGCTGATTATGGCTTACAGCTTAAGAAAACTCCAAAATCCTATCTCATAAAATTTTAATATTTCCTCAGACCAAGTAAAAAAAAGATTTATAACAGCTGAGTGTTTGTCAAGGCTCAGGAAACCCTTGCAGGTGTTTCGAGTTAATTAGACAATTCAAGTGATTTGTTTAATACCCTACTAGTATACTTTTTCATGATATTCTAATATTTAGAGATAGGATATTTGAGTTTTCTTAAGCTGTAAGCCATAATCAGCAATATTAAAAGAATAAAAGGCTTGCAATATTTCAGTTGATTTGTAATGAATCCAGAATGCATGACATTTTTGTTTTTTTAATTGCATTACAGAAAATAAAGAACTTCATCACAATATTCTAATTTTCTGAGACAGTCCTGTATTTATATGTATATATATATATTTTCTCTCTTCTCTCAGGATTTCCCAGGTGAGTGTGGCCCAGTCCTGGGCTCCCAGCGGTGTCTCTCTGAGGAGTGACAGGTCCAAGTCTACGCCGCTCACGTTTGCTAAAGAGCCACAAAGGTAATTCTCTTACATCTTATTCTCTAAACTGAACATCACACATCACGGTGCATCATGATCCGTCCTGTCAGCACTTTAAAATAACTCAAATCAACCCTCTGTCGCCCCTCCAGCCGGCCGGCTGAAGAACCGCCTCAGAAGAACCTCAGAAGAGACGCCGAGGACGAGGCCGGTACGTCTAACGTTCCTCTAGTGCCACGGCAACCGGTACTCACCTACATCAGTACTCACCTGACCGGGGTCGGAGGTCACGTGACCACGGTCGGAGGTCACGTGACGTGTTCGGGTAGCGACGGAGGACTGGACCCAAATGCAGACTCACCGGGGAGTAAACTCCTGTTGTTTTCCAAAAGAGGGAATAACACAGGGAATAATATATGGAAGAACATAGGGAATAATATAGAGATTAATATAGGGAATAACAGGGAATAATATAGAGATTAATATAGGGAATAACAGGGAATAATATAGAGATTAATAAAGGGAATAACAGGGAATAATATAGAGATTAATAAAGGGAATAACAGGGAATAATATAGAGATTAATAAAGGGAATAAGGGAATAATATAGAGATTAATAAAGGGAATAACGGAATAATAGAGATTAATAAAGGGAATAATATAGAGATTAATAAAGGGAATAACGGAATAATATAGAGATTAATATAGGGAATAACAGGGAATAATATAGAGATTAATAAAGGGAATAACAGGGAATAATATAGAGATTAATTAAGGGAATAATATAGAGATTAATAAAGGGAATAACGGAATAATAGAGATTAATAAAGGGAATAATATAGAGATTAATAAAGGGAATAATATAGAGATTAATAAAGGGAATAAGGGAATAATATAGAGATTAATAAAGGGAATAACAGGGAATAATAGAGATTAATAAATGGAATAATATAGAGATTAATAAAGGGAATAAGAGGGAATAATATAGAGATTAATAAAGGGAATAACAGGGAATAATATAGATATTAATAAAGGGAATAAGAGGGAATAATATAGAGATTAATAAAGGGAATAACGGAATAATATAGAGATTAATAAAGGGAATAAGAGGGAATAATATAGAGATTAATAAAGGGAATAACAGGGAATAATATAGAGATTAATAAAGGGAATAGCAGGGAATAATATAGAGATTAATATAGGGAATATCAGGGAATAATATAGAGATTAATATAGGGAATAACAGGGAATAATATAAAGAACAACATTCAATCAAGGACACTCACAGGGGCAGGAAGTGAAGGGAAACATAGGACACAAGAGACCAGGGAATAATATAAAGAACAACATTCAATCAAGGACACTCACAGGGGCAGGAAGTGAAGGGAAACATAGGACACAAGAGACAGGGCCTTTCAAAATAAAACAGTAAACCAAACCAAACCCAGAACCGCGACAACATTTTGTTTTGTGCTCCTGCGGAACAGAACTAATCACATGTCACCGGAATCCATATCTTTGGAATTTGGTACGATGCATTTGTTGTTGTTTTGTTTCAGGGCGCAGCAACTTTTTAAGAGCAAAGGAGAATCTTAAAAAAGAAATGCGGCGCAAGTTCACCTCGGCCCTCGAAGGCCTCGGCGACCGAGAGAACCTCCTGACCAGCATCTACACCACGCTCTTCATCACCGCCGTGGAGAGCGAGGGGCCCCACGAGGAGCGCTCCTTCAGGCACGCCAAACAACCTCAGCCTCCCGAGGAGTCCGTCAAGCTGCGTGACATCCTGAAGCCGGCGCCGGGCCGAGAGACGCCGGTCAGAGTGGTCCTGACGAAGGGCGTGGCGGGAATCGGAAAGTCCTTTTCTGTGCAGAAATACATTCTGGATTGGGCCGAGGGACGAGAAAACCAGGACGTGGATTTTGTTTTCAACCTGGCGTTCAGAGAGCTGAACCTGAGCACGGAGAACCGCAGCCTGCACAGGCTCCTGGCCGACTATCACCCGGCGGTCCGAGATCTGAAAGACCCGGAAGATCTCCTCGCAGCCAAAGTTGTCGTGATCCTGGACGGCCTGGACGAAGGCAGGTTTCAGCTGAACTTCAGAGCCGAGCGAGTGAGATCCGTCAGTGAAGCAACATCTGTGGGTAACCTCGTCGAAAACCTCGTCCGGGGGGACCTTCTGCCGGACGCTAAACTCTGGATAACGTCCCGTCCGGCAGCAGCCAATCAGATCCCTGCAAAGTTCGTCGACGTGGTGACGGAGATACGAGGGTTCAGTGACCAACAGAAAGAAGAATACTTCAGGAAGAGATTCGGTCCGGACGAGGCTCTCGCCGACAGGGTCGTGTCACACATGCGCTCCTTGCAGAGTTTCGACATCATGTGCCAGATCCCGATCTTCTGCTGGATCGCCGCCGTATTGTTCAAGGAGTTCTCCGGGGGAGACGAGAAAGCCGAAACCCATCAAACTCTGACGGAGATGATGGCGCATTTGTTGATCACCCAGACGCGAGTCACAAGCAGAAAGTACCACCAGAAGACACACAGGGAGTTCCTTCTGAAACTCGGCAAGCTCGCCTTTGTTCAGCTGCAGAAGAACAACCTCATCTTCTACGAGGAAGACCTGGAGGAATGTGGCATTGACGTACAAGAAGCAACCGTCTACTCTGGATTTTGCACCATGATTCTTCGGGAAGAACGAGTCGCCTTCAAGAAAAAGGTGTTTTTCTTCGTGCACCTGATCGTACAGGAGTTCTTCGCAGCTTTTTTTGTCTTTGATTGTTTCACAAACGAGAACACAAAAGAGCTCGGCGACTTCCTCGGTCCGGAGGACGACGAACGCACTTTACTCGATCTTCTAAAGATGACGGTTGACAAAGTGTTGGAAGACCAGAACGGACACCTGGACCTCTTCTTGCGGTTCCTCCTCGGCCTCATGGTGGAACCGAACCGGAGAGTCCTTCGGGGTCTGCTGAATCCGCCGGACTCCAGCCAAGACAGCGAGAAGAAGATCTTGACTCACCTCAAAGCCATCCGAAGAAAGACCCTCTCCCCAGACAGCTGCATCAACCTCTTCCAGAACATGGTCGAGATGAGAGACCACAAAGTCAAAGACGAGATTCAAGAATATCTCGGGTCGTCCGACGGCTCTCAAACCGAGCTGAGTCCCCTGCACTGCTCGGCGCTGGCCTACATGCTGCAGGCATCCAAGCAGGATCTGGGTGTGTTGGACCTGAAGAGCTACAACACATCGGAGGAAGGCCGAAGGAGGCTGATCCCGGCCGTGAGGATCAGCAGAAAGGCCATGCAAGTTTACCGTCTGTCATGCACCACATACCACCTGTTGCATGAGTGAGAAGTAGAGGATGTCAATCCGGTCTTATTCCATGCTTGGCTTCACACAGTGTGGCCTTTGTCTTTGTCGTATAATAACCCCGTCATCCACCCCTAGACTTGCAGACTGCAACGTGAACGAGGCGTGGCTGAAGCATCTGGCCGTCGGCCTCAGGTTCCCCGACATGCCTCTGAGGCATCTGGACCTGAGCAACAACGACCTGAAGGATTCAGGAGTGAAGCTGCTCTGTGAGGGGCTGTCGAGTCAATGCTGCCGACTCGAGGCGCTGAGGTACTTCTTGTTGCCGCTCATCATTCAAAGCACAATCATTCAGGGAACTGGCTTCTTCATAAATACTTCCTGACCCTTTGTTCTGATCAACCAAACCGTTTCCTCAGGTTGTCGGGTTGTCAGATCACAGGCGTCGGCTGCGCTTCCCTGGCCTCGGCTCTCGGCTCAAAGGCCTCCAAGCTGATGGAGCTGGACCTGAGCTACAACCATCCAGGAGAATCAGGGAGGAAGGAGCTCTCCAAGCTGACCGACGACCCACGGTGCAAAATCAAGTAAGTAACAATGCGAGAGTAATCCACGAGTAGTAAGACTTCAACACGACTCGAGGGTACCCTCAGATCGGACCCGACATGTCGTGTGCTGGAGCTCCTGATGTTGGAGAGCAACAAGGACAGAGTTCAAATGTCTCAATGAATGTTGTTCTTTGTCTGTTTTCTTCAGTCTGGATCATGGCGGAAGTCAACGGATGAAAGCGGGATTCAGGAAATGTAAGACTGCAGAAAGTCGCTTCAACAACTCATGGCATGAGAAGATCTAGAATTCTTCCCGGTTTCTAATGGATGTCTTCGTAACGTGCCCATCTCATTGAAGTGTTTCCGTCCTCCAGATGCCTGTACGCTCACGTGGGACCCCAGCAGGGCCCACGAGAAGCTCCTTCTCTCGGAGGGCAACAGAAAGGTGACCTGGGTGGAAGACAAGCAGCCAGAAGGGTCCGGTTCCTGCCAACAGGTGCTGTGCCAACAGGTTCTGGAGGGGCGCTGCTACTGGGAGGCCGAGGTGACGGAGCCCTTCAACATCGGGTTAACGTCCAGAACCGGTGGCAGGAAGGAGGAAGTGAGCGCCTGCGAGCTGGAAGGCAGCGACCGCTCCTGGTCCGTGAGCTGCTCTGACGACGGTTGTTTTGTGAGCGGCTCCTCCCTGAGCCGGCGCTCCAGCCGGGTGGGGGTGTACCTGGACGTGCCGGCGGGCGCCGTGTCCTTCTACAGAGGCTCCTCCGACAGCGGGACCCTCATCCGCACCTTCAACGCCGCGTTCAGGGAGCCCCTCCACGCCTCCGCGGAGCTTCGCCCGCGGTCGTCTGCGTTGATCTGTCAGCTGACGTAGATCCATCGGCCGAGAGGAAGTGACCCGCCGTTAGCTCGCGCGGTCGTCCTCGTACGACCGAGCGGCGACTCGGCTCAAAGGAGTCGGCAAAGAGCCGTTGCACCGGGGATGACGTGTTGTTTTCTTTGTTCTTAGCTAAGCTTCAGAAGCGCGTGAAGATCACGTCCTCCTCTCGCTTCTCTCCTCGGCACGAGAAGAGGCATCGATGCACGCGCCGCATTGGAAATGAACGCCATCTACCAGCGCCGGAGTGGGGCCACTTTTCAGCCCGGGAATCTCAGGCTCAAGACCAGCCCACTTTGTTCATGGTAGTGGAAATTGTATAAATGAAGCAACAGTTCAGCTCTTACTATCCTGTAGTTCTTTTATTAATACCATGGTCCAACAAATAATGTAACGGTTAAATACAACAATAATAATCCACTTAAGATGAGAAGTTAACAAAAAATATGCATAACATTAAAAAAGGCAGAATAGCATAGCAGGGGTGTCAGACTCAGATGAGGCAGTAGGCCAGATTTGTTGGAGTGAGAACTCATGGGGGCCGTCATGGTCATTATCATGGTCATTGTCATGGTCATTATCATGGTCATGGTCATGGTCATTATCATGGTCATTATCATGGTCATTGTCATGGTCATTATCATGTCATGGTCATTATCATGTCATGGTCATTATCATGTCATGGTCATGATCATTGTCATTGTCATGATCATTATCATTGTCATTGTCATGGTCATTGTCATAGTTATGGTCATTATCATTGTCATGGTCATTATCATGTCATGATCATTGTCATGGTCATTATCATGGTCATTATCATGGTCATTATCATGGTCATTGTCATGGTCATGGTCATTATCATTGTCATGGTCATTATCATTGTCATTGTCATGATCATTGTCATTGTCATGATCATTATCATTGTCATTGTCATGGTCATTGTCATAGTTATGGTCATTATCATTGTCATGGTCATTATCATGGTCATGGTCATAGTCATTATCATGGTCATTGTCATGGTCATTGTCATGGTCATTGTCATGGTCATGGTCATTATCATGGTCATTATCATGTCATGGTCATAGTCATTGTCATGGTCATAGTCATTATCATGGTCATTGTCATTATCATGGTCATCATTTTTCTGCATGTGTATTATAAAGTGGTGATTTACTCCTTTACTACACTCACTTCTGAGCAAACAATGCATATTGGTTCATCAAGTACTGTCATATTCTGCTCTTTCTTAGAATATATAACTTTAATTCATATAGTGTCCTCTGTTATCCTCTCTACTTGTCCCTGTCGTCATGGCCTCCTCGTTGCAAATGTCAGGCTCATCATTTTCAGCAGGAGACTCTTATCTGCTGCTCCGAAGCTACAAAGAAAAATTAAGAGTCATATTACTGCATACTTCAATATCCATAGTACAGGGCTCTCAAGTTTTGAAGACAGGCAAGCGTGACATTTCCATCAGCACCCGATGCTCACCTGCGCGCGCATCGCAGCTGAGCAGCGCCGGCATTGTTGACGGGGGCTAGTGACTTTTTCTTTGCTCCGTCCCGATGCGCGCAGACCGGCGTCGGAGCTCTGCAGCGATCGACCAATCGATCACGATCGGCGTATTGAGCACCCCTGCATTCAAACATTAAGTAGCCGAGTTTTTTTCAGCGTGAGAAATACGATGTGTGGCGGGAGTGCGTGAGTTAAGACAGAAATGCGTGAGTCTCACGCTCAATGCGTGACACTTGAGAGCCCTGATAGTATATATCAATATTTGCAAAGTCTATGGATCGCCATATTTTGGGTGATATAAAAAGGCTAATATTTGAATTAAATTTAATATTTTGCTTGGGAATAGGTTGACAACGCTACAATGATATTAATCACGGCTACAACGTTAGCCGAATAGTTATGTTGCTAATCATTCGGCCTTTGTCTCTTTACCAGTTGCCACTTGTGTTTGTCCTCTTGAAAATAAATCTGTAAGCTTGGCACATTTGGCAGCATCCTCCTCCAATGCCTTTCTTTTTTTAAACCTGGCTTTTCCAGCCCCTCCGGCCCGTCCTCCCTGACGCGTATCGTTGCGGTCGGGCCGGCCCAGTTATCAGGAGCTGAGAAAACTTTTTGGAAAAGACCGCGAAGGGCCGAACCAACTCTATTTTGGAGGGGTGAACTTCCTCGCATGGTACTGCATGCGAGGAAGTTCACCTCTCCCAAATTTAGTTGGTTAAGTTCCATAATGGACCGAACCAACTCTATTATTTGGGAGGGGTGAACTTCCTCGCATGGTACAACCCATGCAGAGGCTGCGGTGTCAGAATGCGGAACGTGTGTCGCCCACTTTAAGAGAAGATGGACTAACGTGACAAATGTCAACAAATAAAATTCTCGACCGGCCCAGAAGTGAAGCGGCCCACCGGGAACTCTCCCGATTACCCACCCCAGGCCTGCCATCTACAATCATCTTGAATACGAGGAGATCTCTCGGAATTGTGCCGATATGAAATTATTTCTCCCCACGATCTTTTGTCTGAAGTGGAGGAGGTTCACTCTTGAGAACGAAGAATTCTCGTTCTCGTTATTCCCGCCTCTCTGAACCTACTCATGGCGCTGATTGGCTAAATTGTATACGACTCATTGAAATCTTTAATCAGTGATTGGCTAAACGGCTTCTTAGACCCGCCTCCTGTGGGCCGTCACGATCCAGCTGATACCCCCAGACAGGCGAGAGGAAGTTTATATCCCATTTCTCCAAAACACAAATATTAACAATTTGTCCGATTAATCTCCTTCATACTTTTAGGTCACAGTACTATCAATACTAGTACGATATTATCTTTGACTTTGTCATAGAGTTAAACTGTGTGCCTTTAATCCTGCATGTTGTTGGTGTTTGTAGAAGTTGTTTTAGGGGATTGTGCTTAAACTAAAGAAGATTTTATTTCATTATTTTCTGTTTTTAATTGTGTTAATTTTAATCACTTTTTCCCCATTTAATACAATTTAATATGTTTCATAATGTCAAGTTTTTTAATTATAATTTTCTTCTTGATTTCATAAATGTTACGTGTTAAAAATGATGAATACACATGTCATGTATTCAGTTAATTCATATTTGGTTATATTCTTCAAATAAATTGATAGAATTAAATTTTGAAATCAAATTTTCCAAAAAAAAATAAAATAATAATTGTTGATTTGATCAACATTTTTTTAATGACTTAAACACATGGGGAAAAAATTAAAGATAATATTTCTTAAAATAAAAATGTTACTTTGTGTTTCCAGGATTATTTAGGCTGAATATAATAATACACCTATAATACTTTATAATTTTGAGAATAAACTATGAGGAAATTAATAAAATGTAAACAAGTCTGAGTGCGTTTCTTTTCGGTTGAGACATTTATCTACAACAACAACAACATCCAAAGCCTGTTGTATGAATGCAGTATTGGCTGTACTGGTCCCATCACGTGTCGCTCACCTTGTCACTGGGACGCTCCACTGGTCTTGGCTGCTTCAGGGCCCAGCTGTCGCCCCCCCCCCCCCCCCACACACACACATACAGGAAGGGTGGGGCTTCTTCATCTGATTTCACAATAAGAGCCTGACTTCTACAAAAGAACATTTACTCAATCTAAAGTGGAAACACTAGTAGTAGTAGAACTGGAGGATATTTGCAGTAATTATATAATGGAAGTAAAACTTATAGATTTTACAAGTTCTGTATTTTTTTAAAACTATTTGTTTATTAGTAATACATATATATTATATATATATTATTATGATATGTCATGCATTTATTTCATATTTCTATGTTATTCTATTTTACAATAATAATATTATATATATATATATATTCTCTCTGTATTTATATATATATATATATATACAGAGAGAGAATATATATATTTATGTATAAATATATACAAATACATATAATATATATTCTATATATATACTCCCTCTGTATATATATACAAGTACATATAAATATATATACAAATATATACAAGTACATATAAATATATATATATGTATATATTTATATACAAATACATATAATATATATTCTATATATATACACATATAAATAAATAAATATATATATGAATGGCTGTATCAGGAGTGATTTGATTAGCTGCAGTCCTCCTCATGACTGAATTTGAATTTCACAGCCAGACAAAAGGCGGAAAGGAGGGAGGAGGGATGAAGGGAGTGAGGAGGGAGGAGGGAGAAGGGAGGAAAGGAGGGAGGAGTGTTGAGCCGGTCTCTCCTCCTCCTCTGCTGCAGCCGCCATGCTGCTGCCCGCCGCTCGCCTCGGTGCGCCCCGGTCCTCCTCCTCCTCCCCCCCCGCGCTGCAGCCCCGCATCCCGGGTTAGAGGACCGGCTCGGCTCGGTGAGCATCCAGACCGGAACGGACCGGAACGGACCGGAACACCACCGCACCCCGGGCTGGAGGAAGAGGAGGAAGCCTCCATAGCAACGAACCGGCTTCACGGCGTTATTGGTAGGTGTCCCCTCCCTCCCTCCCTCCCTCCCTCCCTCCCTCCCTCCGCGTGCGCGTGCGCGTGAGTGTGCACGTCAGCCCAGCTTAGCGGGCTCGGGCGGGTCGGAGGCCTCCGGTCCGTCGGGTCGGACCGGTTCCGCCGTGAGACGCACGAGCCCGCGGTGCTGTGCAGGTGCATTCACTGCGCAGGCGCGGCAGTGGGGATTTCTGGCTCTGAGCCGTTAGCAGGACATTTAATGACACCTCTTCTGTGTGCGTGTGTGTGTGTGTGTGTGGGTGTGTGTGTGGGGGGGGTGTGGGGGTGTGTGGGGGGGGGTGAGGGTGTGTGTGTGTGTGTGTGGGGGGGGGGGGGGGGGTGAGTGTGTGTGTGTGTGTGTGGACCCTCCTGCACCCAGAGGGGCCGCATGTGCTGCAGCCTTCAGCTCCACCAGTAAACCATGTGATCATCTCTTCTTTTTATCTCAGTGCTGAGGGACCTCCAGACCCCCAGACCAGACCCCCAGACCAGACCCCCGGACCAGACCCCCAGACCAGACCCCCAGACCAGACCCCCAGACCCACCCCGAGCCAGGTGTGAAGAGGGGCTCAGCGTGAGGAAGGTCACTGCGAGGTCACGGGCGGATGAGGTCTGAGTCGTTCCTCATCAGGACATCGGGGTCCCGCTGGATGCAGTACCCCCCACCTGCCACCAGGACCAGACCGCTCCTCCCAGGGGCCCGTTGTGGAGGGGCCCCGGCTCCTTGATTCTAAAAGCATCTGGACCCACAGGAAGTGACCCCCCCCACCATGTCTTTGAGCAAGACCCTCGAGCTGGAGCACTTTGATGAACGCGATAAGGTCTGCCGGGGCCGCTCCGCCCGCACCAAGAGGGCCGGCGCCGCCGGGTCCGGGCCCAGCTCCCGGGGCAGCAGCCTGGTGCCGAGCCCCGCCCACAGCGCCAACTGCAGCTACTTCCGGACCCGGACCCTGCAGGCGCTCACCTCGGAGAAACGGGCCAAGAAGGTGCGCTTCTACCGCAACGGGGACCGCTTCTTCACGGGCCTGGTGTACGCCGTGTCCGGGGACCGCTTCCGCTCCTACGACGCGCTGCTGGCGGAGCTCACGCGCTCGCTGGCCGACAACCTGCACCTCCCCCAGGGGGTCCGCGCCATCTACCCCATCGACGGGGGCCGCAAGGTCACCAGCATGGACGAGCTGGTGGAAGGTAGGAGCTGCAGTCCCCCTCCTGACCACCAGGGGGCGACTCCTCTGGTTGGATCGCCCCCCGGTGGCCGGCAGAGGGACTGCAGTGTGGATGTGTCCCTCTCCAGGCGAGTGCTACGTCTGCGCCTCCAACGAGTCTTACCGAAAGGTCGACTACAAGAAGATCTCCGTCCAGAGCTGGAAGCCGGGCGCCGCCGGGGCCGCGGGCCGGCCCACCGCGGCGTCCGCGGGGGTGTCGGCGAGCGGCTCCAAAGAGTTCATCAAGCCCAAGCTGGTGACGGTGATCCGCAGCGGCGTGAAGCCGCGGAAGGCCGTGAGGATCCTGCTGAACAGGAAGACGGCGCACTCCTTCAGCCAGGTGCTGGCCGACATCACCGACGCCATCAAGCTGGACTCGGGCGCCGTGAAGAGGCTGTACACGCTGGACGGGAGGCAGGTGAGCGGCCCACAATGCAATGCAGGAACACTTGGCTCGTTCCTCTTGTCACCAAATGGGTTAAACTGTGTTGAAATGCATGCTGGGAAATGTAGGAACAGTCAAGCACCCAACACTCCTGATTGTTTAGTCAAAGTGAAACCAAGATGGCCACGGCTGAAACACTCCAAAGGTTAAAGGTCATCAGCTGATCTCTGCTTCAGAATAAAGGTCTGAGCTCCTGAGGCGAAACATTTCTACTTTATTTATTGAACGCCATGAAGACGAGTCCTCTGCAGCTCTCTGGGGGAGCAGGTTGTCGGTTGAAGTCCGGTGTCAGAAGGGAAACACTCCTCCCGCTGGAGGAACGTGTCACCGTGACTCTGGACTCATTAGTCTCCTCTAAATGGAGGCTTTTATTTTGAAGGCTTCATGAAGGCTTTTATTCTTTATCCGTCTGCCGGCTTTCAGACTCTGT
>NC_079408.1:1128023-1143023 GCF_029220125.1 Pseudoliparis swirei
CAGGACCGGGTCTCCGGGTCCAGGTGGGAACCGGCAGGAGCCCACAGGTGTGCTCCAGGTGTGACTGCCAGAGCCTCGTGACCAATCAGGGGCCTCCCTTCTCGTGTGTGTGTGTGTGTGTGTGTAGCCAATGAGGCCTCAGGATCGCAGTTAGCTGGGGAGTCGTCCAGGTCAAGCCCCTCCCCCACCAGCCCTGGGACACGACGCAGCCTCAAGGTCCGATCAATCAATCGATCAATTTGATTGTTTTTTAGCAATAAAGACCAGATTCTTCAAATATTTACTTTTTTAATTCTTTTATTATTATATATTATATATATGTATATATTCTATAATGTCTACCAGCCGTTATTTTTTAACCTATTTATTTTTAATTGTTAAATGTTTGTATTAATATTTAACTTAAAGACACATATCATATATTAAGTTCAGACATATTGTCTATAAAAGATCTATTGATTATTATTTTGTGTCTCCGGACTGACTTCCTGTTCTTTAACTCTTGAAACACGAACTTGTGTGTCCTTCAAAATAAGAGTCTTTCCCCTCTCTTTGTCTGCGTGCAGGTTTCTCCTCGCCAAGCGTCGTCCACGGACGTGAACGGAGACGCCGAGCAGCCCGATGACGTCATCGCTGAAGGTGTGTGTGTGTGTGCGTTTCAGGGCCTCTGTTAATAACAGATGAATTTATTTAAAAAAAATGTCATGCTCATTATCGCTATATATATATAACAATATAATAAAAGAAAAATACTAAGAAATATAATCAAAAAATATACATGTAAATATATATGTATAGAAAAAAAGATTAAGAAATATAATGATAAAAAAATATATATTCATATAAAAGATTAAAAAAATTATCATAGCTCAGTGGGGTAAGAGGGCCGTCCTGCAACCGCAGGGTTGCGGGTTCGATCCCCGCTCTCCCCATTAGTTGCAAGTCGAAGTGTCCTTGAGCAAGGCACTGAACCCCCAGTTGCTTCCCGGGCGCATCACCGCAGCCCACTGCTCCTTAATAACTAAGGATGGGTTAAATGCAGAGAACTAATTTCCCCTTGGGGATTAATAAAAGTGTATATTCATATGTATTTATTTAATTTATAAAAAAATAAATAAAATAAAAGATAAAAAAATATGAATAAATATAATTACAAAAAGATACATATATGTCTATAAAAAAGATTAAGAAATATAATAATCCAAAATTTATTTGTATATATGTAATTTTTTTTTTTAAAGATTAAGAAAAAAACAAAACCAATAAACAGACCTCACTGAAGACATTTCTCCTCACAGTGAACGGGAATCGCTCCGTTTCTTCGTCAGTCATCAGCGACAAGTACAAAGTCGGCAAAGTGATCGGAGACGGGAACTTCGCGGTGGTGAAAGTGTGCGTGGAGAGGTCAGTGGTAAAGGTCACAAGAACACACAAAATAACATCAACAACATCTACAGTAAACAACAACAAGACTGGAGGCATTTTGATTTTAAAGCTAGTTTGAGGAACTTTTATCGAGTGTTGATTTTGGCGGTCCCTGTGGACGGTCGCGGTATTGTTTCCCAAAAAACACACAAGGAATATTAGATTATTAAATAATAAGTCATTTTTTGATCGACAGGTCGACGGGAAAGGAGTACGCTCTGAAGATCATCGATAAAGCTCGCTGCTGTGGGAAGGTAACAGGTTCATACCAACAACAACAACAACAATACGTGCACGACTAATCAGATCCAAACCGTCAGCCAATCAGAAAGGTCAATGGTAAAAAAAGAAAATCTAATTCAAGAAATGCAACAACAAAAAAAGCATATATTTTTGGGAAATAAATGCAATTGCATTTATTTCATTTGAAATAAAAAATATGAATTAGTCAAATTGTAATGAACACGAACAAAATTGGAAATAAAATTCTAAAAATAAAATTGTAAAAATAAACAAAGGAAAAAAATGGTAAAGAAAGAAAAATTTAAAATCCTTTATTTTTTTCTTTCTCGACCATTTCTTTCTTTGGATATTTTTGCAAATTATGAATTCATGAAAAAAAATTGGAAAGAAATGCAATTGAAGAAAAAACCAAAATGAACAATTTATTTTTAAAGAAAATAAAAACTTTAATCTTATTTTAAATCATTTTTTTTTTTTATTGACACAAATATATCGAATAAAATCGTCATTTGAGCGCTAAATTAAATGTTGATAAAAAAAAAGAATATTGTAAAAAAAGATCCACACAAGAGGAATATGTCATGATTAAATAAAGGTAAAGAAAGGAGAAAAAAACCTAAAAATAAATACAATTGAAGAAACATGAACATTTCATATTTTCATTTAGATCGTAAAAATCTAAATTAATGAATTAAATTGTAAAAAGTAGACAAATATAATTAAGTTAAATCCTCATTGTAACGCTAAATTAAATGTTGATGAAAGAAATTCAATGAAAGAAAGTCAGCGCTGAACGTATTGATGTGTGTGTGGCAGGAGCACCTGATCGAGAACGAGGTGGCGGTGCTGAGGAGAGTCCGGCACCCCAGCATCATCCAGCTGCTCGAGGTGGACGAGACCTCCAGCCAGCTGTTCCTGGTCATGGAGCTCGTCAAGGTGCCTCCTCCTCTTCCTCCTCCTCCTCTTCCTCCGGTTTGTCTTTGTGTTGACGTTACCCCGACTCCGCCTCCTCCAGGGCGGCGACCTGTTCGACGCCATCACCGCGTCCACCAAGTACAGCGAGCGCGACTCGAGCGCCATGGTGTTCAACCTGGGAGGAGCCGTGAAGTACCTGCACCAGAGGAGCATCGTGCACCGGGACATCAAGCCGGAGAACCTGCTGGTACACACACATACACACAGAGACACACACACACACACACACACACCCTCTAACTGCCCGTGTTTGTGTCTCTGTGTGTCTCTGTCTGTGTGTCTCTCTGTGTGTGTGTGTCTCTGTGTGTGTGTGTGTGTTTGTGTGTGTCTCTGTGTGTGTGTGTGTGTCTCAGGTGTGTGAGTACCCTGACGGCACCAAGTCCCTGAAGCTCGGGGACTTCGGCTTGGCGACGGTGGTTGACGGCCCGCTGTTCACCGTGTGCGGCACGCCCACATACGTGGCCCCGGAGATCATCGGAGAGACCGGGTGAGGAGGGAGGGAGAGAGGAGGAGGAGGGAGGAGGGGAGGAGAGAGAGAGAGGAGGAGGGGAGGAGAGAGGAGGAGGGGAGGAGAGGGAGAGACCGGGTGAGGAGGAGGGGAGGGAGGAGAGGGAGAGGGAGAGAGGAGGAGGAGGGGAGGGGAGGGAGAGAGGGAGGAGGGAGAGAGGGAGGAGGAGGAGGAGGAGGGGAGGGAGAGAGGAGGGCTGCTTCTGGGCGCAGGTGAAAAGAAGTGAACAGACACGTCAATATGTGCGTGTGTGTGTGTGTGCGTGTGCGTGTGTGTGTGTGTGTGTGTGCGTGTGTTTGTAGCTATGGGCTGAAGGTGGACATCTGGGCGGCCGGTGTCATCACCTACATCCTGCTGTGCGGGTTTCCTCCCTTCAGAAGGTGAGTGCTCACACGGCTCCGCCCACACCTGGCCACGGCAGTGCAGTTCATTCATAAAACGTTGGCTCCTCCCCCTCCAGTGAGAACAACGTCCAGGAGGAGCTGTTCGATCAGATCCTCAGAGGGAAGCTGGAGTTCCCGTCTCCGGACTGGGACGCCATCAGCCTCCCGGCCAAGGTAGCGTTTAAAGGGCCAGCGCGCAGCGCGGGGCTCTGAGGGCCTCTAGTGGCGAGGGTGTGTGTCCCGTAGAAACATGGAGGACTTAAAAATAAAAGATTAAATAATGGAGCTAATTCTAAGAGAACAAAAAGCATAATAATTCGTATTTTAAAGGTAATTATACCCTAAAGAAAATGTACTTACTAATATAATCTGACATTCTGCCAACAGATCCCACTAAACGCTGCACGCTGGCCCTTTAATTAACTGTATTTCTACGTTTGGCGCTCCTGGTTTGACGAGTTTAATACTTTCTGATGTTCTTTCAGAATATAAACAACATGTTGAACTTTATCTGTTAATAATTGAATCAAAACGTCTCAAATCCACTTTTACATGATTTCGGTGTCTGATGGTTCAGACCGGTTGGTGCTCACGGTCACATGACCTGCTCCTCAGATGCTGATCAGTCAGATGCTGCAGGTGAATGTGGACACCCGCTTCACCGCCGAGGAGGTCCTGGCCCACCCGTGGGTGACGGTACGAGTCTGGATCATTACAAAAATATTCTATATATATATTAAGCAACATTTTGACTAAAAACAAGCATAACGACGGCATCGGAAAAATACAATACAACTTTCTTTTTTTGTGTGCAAGAATGCTATTTGTTAAGGATACACAATACATAATACAAATACACAGATAATACACACAGTGCCCATCTTTCTGGATATCTTGCCGACGTCGATGTTGAATTGAACGAATACGAATGCAAAGAAGTGCTCTCGTGTTGACCTGCTGCTGTTTGTCCAGGACGAGGCTCCGCTAGAGTCCAGCACTGAGGACCAGACCAGAGGAGAAGGACCAGACCCCCCACAGCCAGAGTCCCCACAGCCGGACCCCCCACAGCCAGACCCCCCACAGCCGGACCCCCCACAGCCAGAGTCCCCACAGCCAGAGTCCCCACAGCCGGAAACCAAACAAGTTCCCTCACCTCTGGTCTAGAGTCAGGAAACTAGACAAGTTCCCTCACCTCTGGTCCTTAAAATCGTAGATGAGTTTCATCCCTTCGGTGTAGAACGATCACCTGTTTGGATCTCCTGAACCACCGTCGGGTCGAGGGTAGGACTGGAAACCAAACTCTTGAATATGAACCAGAACTCACTCCTCGTTTCTTCTCCTGGAAACCAAACACGTTCCCTCTTTCTTGGTCTACGGCTGATCCCCGGACCGTTCGCTGTGAATCGAACAAGTTCCCTCAAAGCTGGTCTAGGATCAGTCATTTTGGAAACCCTCTAGAAGTCCTTCACTTCAGACGATATCCGGTTCCTCACCTCCTCTGTGTACAACCCTCTCTATCAACTGGGAACCAAGTGAGTTCCCTCATATGGTTTAGAATCTGTTCTGGAAGAGGCTCCTCCCCTCCGGTCTAGAACGCGTCATTTCGGGTCTACGATGGAAACAAAGGGAGTTCTCTCATCTCGGGTCTAGAACATGTTCCTTGACCAAACAAGTATCTTCTAGAACTGTTTTCATCTACTAGGAAACAAACAAGTTCCTTCTGATCATCTGGTCTAGAGTATACTCCTTTTACCAAACAAGTATCCTTGTCCCTGCTCTGGATCTCCTCTTCTATCTACTGAAAACATCTGGAATACAACTGGAATAAGTCCTCTCGGTGAAGGTCCGGAGCACATTGCCCTTTCCCTCTTCTGGAAACCAAACAAGTCGAGTCTAGAGTTGCTTCAACTTGACACCTCATGAGTTTGCGTCTCCTTAGTCCCTGAGGCAGCTGTGGAGGTGTGTGGGGGGCGTCTGATTGGCCTCAGCTGCTGACCGACTACCAATCAGCCAGCAGCTGAGGCCAATCAGACCTCCAAAGCTGCCACAGTCCCCATCTACTGGAAACTGGGCAGGACTCCTCACCTCTAGTCTGGGACACTTGGCGCTTGCTCTTCTGAAAACTAAATCAAGTCCTCCGTCTCCGGTCGAGACCAGCGTCTCTTCTCCTGGAGACTTTCCCGAGCCCCGTCTGTGCTGCCATCCCGCAAAGTATTCCCATCCCCTTTGATGAGCTCCGTCAGGAGGTGGGGTCCTAGACGCTGACCGAGTCGCCCCACTGCTACTTGAAGGACTCGCACCACGACAACACTGGGACACCATGAGAGTGATATTGGACAGGTACCCCCGTGTCTTTTGGGCCTGGACCTATTTCCTGGCCTAGAGCCACTTTCGTCGACTGGTTTCATGATTTCCTCAGTTGTCCCTGTCGCTGCCGGGATGTCTTCCATGTATTCAGGGAAACGTCCCACTTGTCCTGCCTTTACCCTCCAGATCTCCTTTACGCCCACCCGGGGGGATATCAGAGTACTGTGCCTGTTTACGCTGCTGTTGAATACCCCTCAACACCCCTTAATACTCCTCAACACCCCTCACTACTCCTCAACACCCCTCACTACCCCTCAACACCCCTTAATACTCCTCAACACCCCTTACTACTCAACACCCCTTAATACTCCTCAACACCCCTTACTACTCCTCAACACCCCTCACTACTCCTCAACACCCCTCACTACCCCTTACTACCCCTCAACACCCCTTAATATTCCTCAACACCCCTCACTAGCCCTCAACACCCCTTACTACTCCTCAACACCCCTTACTACTCCTCAACACCCCTCACTACGCCTCAACACCCCTCACTAGCCCTCAATACCCCTTACTACTCCTCAACACCCCTCACTACCCCTCAACACCCCTTAATACTCCTCAACACCCCTCACTACCCCTCAACACCCCTTAATATTCCTCAACACCCCTCACTACTCCTCAACACCCCTCACTAGCCCTCAACACCCCTTACTACTCCTCAACACCCCTCACTAGCCCTCAACACCCCTCAACACCCTTTAATACTCCTCAACACCCCTCACTACCCCTCAACACCCCTCACTAGCCCTCAACACCCCTCAACACCCCTTAATATTCCTCAACACCCCTCACTAGCCCTCAACACCCCTTACTACTCCTCAACACCCCTCACTAGCCCTCAACACCCCTCACTAGCTCTCAACACCCCTTAATACTCCTCAACACCCCTTACTACTCCTCAACACCCCTCACTACCCCTCAACACCCCTCACTACCCCTCAACACCCCTTACTACCCCTCAACACCCCTTACTACCCCTCAACACCCCTTACTACTCCTCAACACCCCTTACTACCCCTCAACACCCCTTACTACCCCTCAACACCCCTTACTACCCCTCAACACCCCTTACTACTCCTCAACACCCCTCACTACCCCTCAACACCCCTTACTACTCCTCAACACCCCTCACTACCCTCAACACCTAATACTCCTCAACACCCTCACTACCCCTCAACACCCTTACTACTCCTCAACACCCCTTACTACCCCTCCACACCCCTTACCACCCCTCAACACCCTTACTACTCCTCAACACCCCTTACTACCCCTCAACACCCCTCACTACCCCTCAACACCCCTTACTACTCCTCAACACCCCTTACTACTCCTCAACACCCCTCACTACTCCTCACTACCCCTTACTACTCCTCAACACCCCTCACTACCCCTCAACACCCCTTACTACCCCTCAACACCCCTTACTACACCTCACTACTCCTCAACACCCCTTACTACACCTCACTACCCCTCAACACCCCTTACTACTCCTCAATACCCCTCCCTTCCCCTGACTACCCTCAGTCTCAGCCCTCTCCTTCCAGAGGTTCCTCTCTTCAGACCCCAGCACTCGGATCAGATCCTGGTTTGGTTTTCTTACAAAAACAAATCCACGTTTTGAAAAGGAGCCGATTGATTCAAACGGATGGTTTTGATAAAATGTCGACCATTACGATAATTTGAATCTAAAGCTCATTTATTAACTCTTTGTTGTTCTGTAAAAAAAAAAAAAATTGGGCTTTTGTTCAAAAATAAATAGATAAAGATGTAAAACCACAACATGTTATCTCCACTTGGATCTCGGCCTTTAAATAATGAGCCTCGTCCACTTGGACGTCACTTCCTGCACCTCCTCCCCCGCCCTCCGACGTCTGAATCTCTCGACTTCAAGAAAACCTTTTCGATAACCGTTATCAAAGTGTTGAGGCAGTCCAGGGGGCGTGTCTCAGTCCAGGCTCCGCCCCTCGGAGGATAAAACGCGTCGTGAATGCTGTAAATATGTCCGTTGGTGTCTGTGAGTCAATCGTGAAGTAGGGAAACTAGCAGTTTTTAACTAAATACTAAAATGAAAAGAAACATCATACATGATGTCATCCCCAAAAACCTTGTTTTTTCCCCAAAAGCGTCAATTAAATAAACAAGAACCCTGGTGGAATGTGTAATGTGCATGAGTAAGAAGAGTATATAATAGTAATATATACAGAGACTCAAAGGGGACATTTTTCATTATTTACTTTTACATTTCATACTTCTAGTACAATGATGATACATTTTAAATGATGTACCTGTAATTGAGTGTGTACAGTGTGTTATTGGTACTTTGACCTAAAGGACCTGATTACATCCCTTTAGGCAGATAAACAACAAGGTTTCTGAAGGATGTCGAGTTCCTGGACCTGGTGGGCGGAGCTCTTTCCTTATATGGTCATGTGACCTTCAAGGGTCATCCGTCCACACACCCATCATGTCGCCTGTTGATGTTACCGCTTGTAAGAGGACGAAGGAAATGTGTGTGTGTGTAAATACGTGTTTGATTTCAACTTCTTGTGAAAAGTACGAGTGTCTCGTCAAAGCACAAAAAAAGCTTTTCATGAAATGTTATCAGAAAAAAATGCGTTAAAAGCGACCTTTGACCTTTCCACGGCCTCAACTTTTTTTTCCCGGCCGACGATTTTTAAGAGTTTGCCTGCTGCCGAAAAAAAGCGTACCGTCGCTTTAAGAGAAAGAAGACTCACCGGTGTTGTACGTGGGTTGCCGTGGTAACTGTGGAAGTCCCTCCCAGTTGAGTTACCATGACCGGCGGCTCGGCCTTCGACCTTTGACCTTCCCCGCTTGCCGTGAACCCGGCGGTCTTCAGTCTCTTCCCGGTTACTTCACACCGAACCGCCGGAGGTTCCCTGAACGCAGCACGCGGTCGTTTCTCCGTCACTCTTACCATGTTTAATATCTCGTTGCGTCAAAGTGAGTTTCCTCTTTGTGCTGCATTCACTTCCCAGAGAAAAAAAATGTTATTCTGGCCTCTGACCGTCCGGACCGTCCGAGCTCCTTGAGACGCTCTGATGAATCACGATTCTACTAAATAGAAAAATAGTCGCAAGGACTTGGAATTCCCTCAAAATGTGACTTCATGGGGACTTGAATGCATCTTTAATTCGCCTGTGTGCGTTTTATCAACTGCACAGTGTGTGTGTGTGTGTCTATGTGGTCGTTTCATCTCACTCTGGGATGGAGAAGTCGAGACGTTTGGGTTTCTCTTCGTTGACGTTTCAATCAGCGACGACTTCTATTCACGACAATCGAGCTCCTGAACGAAGAAACTTCACAACGTTATTTATTCACAGCCCAAATTTAAGAGGTGAATGAAAGCTGGTTTGACCTCTGACCTTCAGGCCAGAGACTATGAGGTCGTGTTTTAACGCTGAGCTGTGACGTGTGTCGGGGTCGTTGTTCGGGGCATTTGGGGAAAATAAAAATGCTGAATAAATGCGTGTGTGCTTGTATGAATTCAGAGACACGGACATGTTCTTGATATTTGACTTCAGTCGGATGAACACAAACAACTAACGAGAATGATTGAAATGTCTGTTTTATTTGTTAAGAAGTCGGAATGTTTGGTTATGAAATATATTTTACAAAGATCTCTTTCATTGTGCGTCTTTCCCACATGTTACAGTCTTAAAAATGCCTCCAAATATATCTATGTATAAATATATATATTTATATGTATAAATATATATAACTGTATAAATATATATGTAAATATTTATATGTATTAATATATATATATAAATCGATGTATATATATGAATGAATATATATTAATATATATATATAAATGAATAAATATCTATATAAATATATTTATATCTAGATAACTTTATATATACATATATAAGTAAATATGTACGCACATATATGTATATATAGATATACGTATATATACATATATATATACACACATGAACATATATGTATGTAGATATATATAAATATATGTATCAACATAAATACATGTATATATATACACATACATTTATATGTATACACACATGTATATACATAAGTAAATATATATATATTTATAGATATATAAATATATATAGAAAATACAAATATAGAACGTGAACATTTCACATTCTTTCTCAACTCTGGAATAAAAGTAAAATAAAAGTTAACTTGTTGACATGTTGACGTCATGGCAACACAAACACATAACCACATGAAATAAAAGACTTTTGCTGGTGTAAACAACATCAGAAAGTTGTTGTTGTTTACTGTTGTTAGCTATACCTGGGTGGATCTTCTTAATATCTTCATCTCGTTATTTGAAGCTCTTTAAGTTTCTGACGCAGGTTCAGGATGAGCGCTCCTTTTAACCGAGTCGCTCCGCGTCCCTGAACGCACCAGACACAAACACATCATAGAGAAGGGACCAGTTTCTATGACGACCACGTCATCACGCGTTATACATGTTAGTGTGATGAGTCATTGTCTGCTATGTGTATGTACACACATATATTAATAAATATATATTTATCTAAATATATATTTATAGATATATTTATCTAAATATATAAATAAATATTTATATATATAAATAAATATATAGTTATATACATATATAAATATATATATACAAATATATAAATAAATATTTATATATACAAATATTTATATATAAAAATATATATTTAGATGTGTATATATATAATATATATGTGTATATATATATAGTCTGGTCTAGACCAGACCACTAGTCCAGACCACTAGTCCACTAGACCAGACCACTAGACCAGACCAGACCACCAGACCACTAGTCCACTAGACCAGATCACTAGACCAGACCACTAGTCCACTAGACCAGGAGGTCCATCAGTCAAAGACAGGAACCAATCACAGCTCAGAGCTTCAGTCTTATTAAAATGTTTTGGGTAAATAAAGAACCTCCAGCCGACCGGTCGACAGAGAGGAGCAACAACAACAACAACAACAACAACAGTCATATTCAGCACTTCCTCATCAGAGAAGTGAAATGTAGTTTTTAGGGACGATGCCACGCCTCCCGCACACAACTCCCAGAAGCCACTGCTCGTCCACCACCTCCACCTGGGCCACGAGGTCGCCCACCTGCAGGAGAGGAGAGGGTGAGACACACACACACACACACACACAAACAGACACACACACACACAGAGACACACACACACACCTTCAGAGTGAGCTCGTCTTCGCTCTCGGCTGTGAAGTCAAACTTGGCCACGCCTTTAACCGCAGACTGCCGGCCTGTGATTGGCTGAGCTGGAGACAGGAAGAGATACAGCTGTCAACCATCTGACTGTGTGTCTCTGTGTGTGTCTCTATGTGTGTGTGTGTGTGTGTGTGTCTCTGTGTGTCTGTCTCTGTGTGTGTGTGTGTGTTACCCTGACGGGGCTGTGTGAAGGCCGTGGGGTAGAGCCCCTCCCTCCCCTCCACTCTTCCTCTTCTCCACTGGTCGTCCACATGCTGCGTCACCTGGATGAGCGCCCCCTGGTGGAAGGACAGGTCGTCTGCAGCCTCACCGCTGAAGTCAAACAGAGCCTCGGCCCACTCCTCCTCTTCATCCTTCTCCTCTTCCTCCTCCTCCTTCTTCTCTTCTTCCTTCTCCTCTTCCTCCTTCTCCTGCAGACGTAGCAATTGGAGTAAAACTATTAATTAACTAACGTGCTGTGATGATGTTTGAGATATCTAAAGACTGTTGTTATATATACACAAATATATATATATGTGTATATATATATATACTGTTTATATATACACTACCGTTCAAAAGTTTGGGATCACCCAGACAATTTCGTGTCTTCCATGAAAAATCACACTTTTATTTATCAAATGAATATAAAATATAGTCAAGACTTTGACAAGGTTAGAAATAATGATTAATATTTGAAGTATTCATTTTGTTCTACAAACTTCAAGCTCAAAGGAAGGCCAGTTATAGCTTATATCACCAGCATTATGGTGCGTTCACACCGGACGCGTCGAAAAAATTCTCTACGCGTCTGACGCAGCCGTCTCGACGCGCGTCGAAAAAAGGGTGTTCACACCAGACGCGTCGGGGGCGGAGTCATAAATGAGTCGAGGAACGACAGGACCGCAGAGGACTTCCACTTGTTAGTGGACTGAGCTGCACTCTCTCTCTCTCTTCTCTCTCTCTCTTCTTCTCTCTCTCTTCTTCTCTCTCTTCTCTCTTTGATACGTGTCTCTGAGACTTTTCCACCTACAGCGGCAGATCTCCTGCCATGAAACACATATGCCGGCGGTTGGTTGACAGTAAAGTACAACAAATAGCGAGAATAAAAGCAAATACATACATTCAAAACGTACCAGGTAGTCCCACGGCTTCTCCGACCTTGTTCCACGCTTCATCTTTATAGCTCCGGTTTCGGTAAGCATAAAGAGTTGTATCGTAAAGTTCGGGGTGCCCACAGACAGCGACAATAATCTTGTCCTCCATTTTCTAAACCGGCAGGACGATGACGAGCGGAGCTGCTCAACGCTGATTGGCTGACGCAACTATGACTCACGCTCTTTGCTGCCCGAGTTGGGAAATTTCAACTCGCGCGTCGAGGAGCTGCGTCTGTTCGCTCTGTTCTGCTGCTTCAAACGCGTCTGACGCGCTCGCTGGGAAACACGCAGCTTCTACGCAGCTGTGCATTGACTTTACATGTCATCTCGACGCGCGTCGACATTTCGGCGCGTCCGGTGTGAACACACCATAACTGTTTTCAGCTGTGCTAACATAATTGCACAGGTTTTCTAATCAGACATTAGTCTTCTAAGGCGATTAGCAAACACAATGTACCATCAGAACACTGGAGTGATGATGAAATGGGCCTCTATACACCTCTGGAGAGATGTCATTAGAAACCAGACGTTTCACCTAGAAGAGTCATTTACCACATTAACAATGTAGAGAGGGTATTTCTGATTAATTTAATGTTATCTTCATTGAAAAAAAGTGCTTTTCTTTGAAAAATAAAGTCATTTCTAAGTGATCCCAAACTTTTGAACGGTAGTGTATATATATATATGTATATATATACATATACATAAATATATACATATTTATATATAAAAATATATATATATGTGTATATTTACATATATAAATAAATATAAATATATGTAGAACCGGATGTTTTTGTATCTGGGGAGAGGCTAAAGGTTGTATCTGAATACAAGTACCTGGGAGTACTTTTTGATTCTAATTTGTCTTTCAAATCACAGGTGAAAAAAGTTTGTAATCGGGTAAAATACAATCTATCCAATTTCCGATTCTTGCGCAACTCCATGTCAACAGAGGCAGCTAAAACATTCATGCATTCAATGGTTATTTCCCACATGACCTACTGTTTAACAACCTGGTCACATGCTAGTGCCACTACGCTCAAACCATTACAGTCATTATACAAGCGGACGCTCAAAACTCTTGATAAAAAAAAAGTTCTGTCACATCATTGTCCTATACTAAAAAAATACAACTTGCTTAGTTGGGATAACTTGATTAAATATGTGCACGTCTGTCTGATGTACAAAATCATACATGGATTGACCTCTCCTCCTCTCAAACAATTTGTCACCACACGAACTGGATATCGGCTCACAAGAGGAGCAGCGAGAGGGGATTGTATCGTCCCTCTCAGGAAAAGTGCTTTCAGTCACGCTGCTTTCTCAGTACAAGCAGCAGTTCACTGGAACTGATCCAGGATCTATCAGAGAGCTACAATCATTCAACTCTTTTAAAGCAGAAACAAAGAAATGGTTCATTACTACCCAGCTCTGTCAGCACTAGACTGTAACGGCTCCTCCCTCCTCCATCTGTCCAGGTTGGACCTTCATTTTTTCTGTCTGTCAGTTGTTGTCTGTCTGTTGTCCGGTCTCTGTGTGTCTTGACTTGCTGGTCGGTCGTTTTACTCCACCTGTCTTCTCTTGTCGTTCACCTGTTTGCAGTTGTATGTCACATTTAGTCTGTAAGCTTTTACGTTGTATCTCTGACATTATGTTTTTATTCTGTCCATTTTAACATTGTTCTCCCTTATTTTATTTGTTTTATCTGTAGATTGTATCTGTAATCTTATGTTTTTTAGGTTTGTTCTTAACATCAGCAACATTGGGACTACAGATGAAAAATAGCCTCTTGGCTAACTGGCACATTTACTGCAATGTTTTTATCAATGTGCACGGTCCCTTATTAAATAAACCATTATAAAAAAATAAAAAATAAATAAAAATATGTATATACATACATACATATAAATATATATATATATGCACGCACACACATAGACACACACCACACTCACACACACACAAATACACACACACCTTTGAGTCAGGGTCCTCTGAGGTCTTTGGAGCTGTTAGAACAAACAAAGTTACAATAAATAAAATAAGAATTCAACAAAACTACAAACAATAAATAATAATAAGAAAGAAAAAATGTGAATAAAATAAAACAAATGAAGCCCTTCCGGCTCACCGTAACTCCCCGGCGGCTCCACCACCTCAACGACGTTCAGCGGGAACACGCCGCCCCGCCCGTGGATCTGGCCCCGCCCCCACTGCTGGCCAATGAGCTCCAGGAGGGCGATGACGTCGCCCTGGGAGAAGGTGAGCTCGTCGGGCTCCTCGCCCTCGTAGTCCAAGAGGGCGACGCAGCGGGGACCGCTACACACACACACACACACACAGTGAAATACACACTCCTGTGAGCGGCTCCCTGAGTCGTGGGTCTCACCTGTCGGGGGCGGGGGCGGGCTGGTCCTTGGGCTCAGGCGGCTGGACGGGCAGAATGGACTGAAGGAGCACAAATGATGTCATGTTCAAAAAACAGCTCCAGTTTACGAGATTACATGTGAACGCATCGTGAGACCCTCGCTCTGCCCAGTGCTCATTTTTACAGACTGGAGCATGAACGCACCACGAGAGTCCACAAAATAAACTCCGTTAGCTTCCTGTTAATGGACAGAAAACTATGTGACGATGTTAGCATAGCTTAGCATAGCATAGCTTAGCATAGCATAGCATCGATCGATCCAAACTGTGACGTTCAGCTAA
>NC_079408.1:1145523-1165523 GCF_029220125.1 Pseudoliparis swirei
ACAGGAAACATGTCAAACGACACACACACACACACACACACACACACACAGAGGAGGCTTTTTATCTTCACACAATCGCTGCATTTTTCTTTCACAAGCGTCGGATTCAACACCAGAACCCCCCCCCCCCTCTTTGTCACACACACATATTCCTGCAACATAATGAGCGAGTTTTGTGTCTAAGCTCTCAAACGATCCATTGTACTGAAGCTTAGTCACACACACACACACACACACACACACACCACTGGCTCTCCGTGGGGACCTCAGCGCCGCTGGTTTGTTTGGGACGTCTGGACGAACGTTTCCTATTTTCACTGAAACAAAAAACAGAAGAAATCATGAAAATATAATATATAAATATATATACACACACAATGGTGATAAAAAAAACTAACTTTTTAAAATGTATTTTATTGTTGAAGCGTACATACATACATAAATGTATGTATAAATAATATTATATATAATATTACATATATATAAACAATATTATATCTATAATGTATTTTATATATATCTATAATATTATACATATATATAATAATATTGTATTTAATAACATGATCTATATCTCTATATAAATAATTCATATTCTTGAGGAAGAGTCCCTTTGGAGAGTTCTTCTATCTGTTGTAGTTCCCCCCGCTGCCTGCAGGGGTCAGTGAAGAGCAGCGGCACTCACCCGCCTGGCGGCCGCCGCCCTCCGCAGAGGGCCTCGGGGGCAGAGCGGGGCCGGCGGGCCCGGCCTCGGTGCTCTGATCCCGGGGTGGGGCCCCGAGGCCGGCCCTGGGGGCCACCGGGGGTCTTGGTGGAGGTTTGGGGTCGGCCGGGGGGGGCCTGGGGGCCGGGACGGGGGCCCCGGACCGGAGGGGGTCCGAGGCACACGGGGGTCTGGGCGACTCCGAGGGCTTCTCGGGGGTTTTGCAGGCCAGCGACGGCGGGGCGGGCTCCGGGGGCCCCGGGTCCGGCAGAGCCCCGCCCCCCCAGAGGCCCTGCCCGGGGGCCCCGGCTGCTGGAGGAAGGTTTTGGGGTTTGGGGGCGACGGTGGGGGGGGGCGACAGCCTCTTGAGGTCTCCGCCGGCCGCCTGCTGCAGCTCGAGGGCCCGGATCCTCGCCTTCAGAGTCGCCTCGTCCTCCTCGTCCTCCTCGTCCTCCTCGTCCTCCTCGTCCTCCTCGTCCTCCTCGTCCTCGCCCTCCGATTGGCTGAGCCCGCTGCCGTCGCCGCGCGGCTCGGGGAAGCCCCAGTCGTCGGCGCCGAAGGCCTCCAGCAGCTCCCGGAGGTACTTCCCCTGACCGGCGTCGCGGTCGGCGGCTCCCGGGCGCGTGGCGGCGGCCAGCGTCGCCGCGCCGTCGTCACGCAGCTTCACCAAAGTCTCAACTCTGACCGCGGCGCCGGGCCTGGTGCGCGGGCGGGGGCGGGGCTCGGAGCCGGGGCTCTCTGACGGGACGGCGGCGACTCGGAGGTCGGTCTGAGCGCCGGAGGTCGAGGTCGAAGGTGGGCAGAGGTCGGCGTGGAGGTCAGGTGACGATTGGCTGGTTGCGATGGTGATGTCATCAGCCGGAGACGCTCGAGGGCAACGGAGGGGCGGCCGCGGCGGTCTCACCGGTCTGCTCCCTGCACACATACACGCCAACATTTATATAAATATAGATTCACATTAATATACATTTATTTATATAGAAAAAGAAAATATATATGAATAAATATATACTTTTATAGAAATATATATATATATAAAAAAGTATTCATAAATATATTTACATTAATTTATATTTAGAATAAATAAATAATATATATATAAAAATAGATGTATATATAAATATATAACTATGTTTATATATTTACATTAATATATTTATTTATATATAAAAAGAAGATATACAGGACTGTCTCAGAAAATTAGAATATTGTGATAAAGTTCTTTATTTTCTGTAATGCAATTAAAAAAACAAAAATGTCATGCATTCTGGATTCATTACAAATCAACTGAAATATTGCAAGCCTTTTATTCTTTTAATATTGCTGATTATGGCTTACAGCTTAAGAAAACTCTAAAATCCTATCTCATAAAATTTGAATATTTCCTCAGACCAAGTAAAAAAAGATTTATAACAGCAAAACAAAATCAAACATTTGAAAATGTGTTTCCAGGTGTTTCGAGTTAATTAGACGATTCAAGTGATTTGTTTAATACCCTACTAGTATACTTTTTCATGATATTCTAATATTTAGAGATAGGATATTTGAGTTTTCTTAAGCTGTAAGCCATAATCAGCAATATTAAAAGAATAAAAGGCTTGCAATATTTCAGTTGATTTGTAATGAATCCAGAATGCATGACATTTTTGTTTTTTTAATTGCATTACAGAAAATAAAGAACTTTATCACAATATTCTAATTTTCTGAGACAGTCCTGTATATGAATAAATATATACTTTTATAAAAATAAAAAATGTATTCATAAATATATTTACATTAATTTATAGTTAGAATAAATAAATAATATATATAAATAGATGTATATATAACTATGTTTATATATTTACATTAATATATATAAAAAGAAAATAGATATATATGAATAAATATATACTTTTAGAAATATATAAATGAATTATATTTGTATGTATATAATATATATAGAAATACATATATGTAGATATAAAGATATTTAGACATAAATATACATATATGGGTATAATCTATATATATATATGTATATAATATATTTATATAAGAATATATATATTATATATATATAATATATTTATATAAGAATATATATTATATATGTATATAAATATATGTATATATTATATATAAAAAGCAGCCGTCTTCCCACCCTGAGCGGCGTCGGGGTCGGGGGCTGATCCCGGGTCAGTCTGGGTGGCGATCGTTGTCGAAGACGCCGAGCGCGGCGAGGAGGAGCGGGAGGCTGGAGGAGGGAGGAGAACCTGCTCCTGAGTCTTCTCCCTGATCACCTCCTCGTAGGACGGAGGAGGCTGAGGAGGAGAGACGCGACGAACGGACGCTTTAGGAAATAACCGACTCCTCGCTGGGCATCGAACGCCTCAAATGAAGGGGCGGAGTCACCTGAGCGGACGGAGGGATCGTGGACCCCCAGATCTGAGCTGGGGGGGGAGGGGGAGGCGGGAATCCCCCAGAAGCCCCGGGGAACCAGGAAGTGGCCGACAGCGGCTCCGCGGACAGGATGGTGATCTCAGGTCGCCTAGCAACAGAGAAATGCATCGAGCCAGTGAAATACGCTTATATATAAGTATATATATATATATGTCTTTTGGGGTTTTCAAGCTTTTGGTGTAATAAAACAAACATGATTAATAACTCTAATTTAAAAAAAATATCTGATCGATTCCAAGCTAAATTATTATTATTTTTATCAAAAATGTAAATATCAGGAACATCATGGAGACACGTTCCCCACAAATCATAATTTACATATTAGAAAATGAGGATTATTGTTGCTGAATGATCTGAAGCTTCCATAATATCATAAACAAACCAACAGCCACACTCAAAATCAATCATTTATATATTATTTTTATAACATTTATTTCTTCAGATCCCTAGAAAACTGTATAAACCTCTGTCAGCTGACATCGCAGGAACTAAACAAAGAAAATGTTTTAAAACAACATTCCTCATTAAAGTATTTTAACGGTACCCAGTGGCTTCATGGCTGTGAGGAGAAGGGGGAGGAGCTTACTCATTGGAAGGGGAGGAGCTTATTCACTGGAAGGGAGAGGAGCTTACTCATTGGAAGGGGGAGGAGCTTATTCATTGGAAGGGGGAGGAGCTTATTCACTGGTGGGATTCTCTCTCATTGTCTTTCTGACTTGTCAAAACTTTGACAGGAATTAAAAAGTGTGTAAAAAATATGTCTCACCTCCTCTCTCGCTCCCTCTCTCGCTCCCTCTCTCGCTCCCTCTCTCGTTCCCTTTCTCGTTCCCTCTCTCGCTCCCTAGACGGCTCAGGGAGGCCGGTGGACCTGGAGGCTGAGGAGGTTGAGTGAAGATGGATTAACATCACACGCCTTCAATGCAGGAAGAAGAAGAAGAAGAAGAAGACTCACTTCTCTTGATGGCTGCTCTGATGGACGAGAGAGGACCCTGGCTGCAGAGAGAGAGAGAGATCACGGGTTAATTCAATTCAATTCAGTTTATTTGTATAGCCCAATTTCACAAATTACAAATTTGTCTCGGAGTGCTTTACAATCTGTACACATAGACATCCCTGCCCCAAAACCTCACATCGGACCAGGAAAAACTCCCAAATAACCCTTCAGGGGGAAAAAAAAGGGAAGAAACCTTCAGGAGAGAACAGAGGAGGATCCCTCTCCAGGATGGACAGAACAATAGATGTCATGTGACCAGAAGGACAGATTTAGAGTTAAATACATTCAATGAATGTGACAGAGTGTATGAATAGTTCATAGTAGGCATATTCCACGATGGAGACCTCCACGATCCATCAGGCAGATGGCGGTGGGGAGGAGGAGTGGGCGGAGTCTCAACAGGACAGTGGCGTAGTCATGAGCAGGAATTCCACGACCCAGACGATCCATCAGGCAGATAGGATCTATGCCGTCTCATAGGGTCCGATGACCCCATGAGACGTAAAGTCAAAAGGACTTCCGGGGAGAAAGCAGAGTTAGTAACGTGTGATTGAGAGATGAAAATGCATCCTTAAGGAGAGAAAAAAGAGGAGATAGGTACTCAGTGCATCCTAACGTCCCGCGGCAGCTATAAGCCTATAGCAGCATATCAAGGGGCTGGACCAGGTGAACCTGATTCAGCCCTAACTATAAGCTCTGTCAAAGAGGAAGGTCTTAAGTCTACTCTTAAACGAGGTGACTGTGTCTGCCTCCCGGACTGAAGGTGAAGCTGGTTCCATAGAAGAGGAGCTTGATAACTAAAGGCTCTGGCTCCCATTCTACTTTTTAAGACTCTAGGAACTACAAGTAGTCCCGCATTTAGTGAGCATAGCTCTCTAGTGGGGCAATATGGTACGACAAGCTCCTTAAGATATGATGGAGCATCACCAATCAAGGCTTTGTAGGTTAAGAGAAGAATTTTAAAAGTGATTCTTGATTTTACTGGGAGCCAGTGCAGAGCAGCTAGTGCATGAGTGATGTGATCTCTGTTCTTAGTTTTAGTGAGAACACGAGCTGCAGCATTCTGGATCAACTGGAGGGACCTAAGAGATTTATTAGAGCAGCCTGATAATAAGGAGTTGCAGTAATCCAGTCTCAAGTAACGAACGCGGGAACCAATTTTTCTGCATCTTTTTGAGACAAGATGTGCCTGATTTTTGAAATATTACGTAGATGAAAGAATGCAGTCCTTGAGATTTGCTTTACGTGGGAGTTAAAGGACAAGTCCCGATCAAAGATAACGCCAAGATTCTTTACAGTGGTGTTGGATGCCAGGGCAATGCCGTCTACAGAATCCACATCACCAGATAATTGATCTCTGAGGTGCTCAGGGCCGATTAAAATTACTTTGGTTTTGTCTGAGTTTAACATCAAGAAGTTGCAGGTCATCCATGTTTTTATGTCTTTAAGACATGCTTGAATTTTACAGAGTTGGTTGCTCTCCTCTGGTTTTATCGATAAATATAGTTGAGTGTCATCTGCATAACAATGAAAGTTTATGGAGTGTTTCCTGATAATATTGCCCAAAGGAAGCATGTATAAGGTAAATAAAATTGGTCCAAGCACAGAACCTTGTGGAACTCCGTGATTAACGTTGGTGGTTATCGAGGCGTCATCGTTTACAAATACAAACTGAGATCGATCTGATAAATAGGATTTAAACCAAATTAGTGCCGTGCCTGAAATGCCAATCGACTGCTCCAGTCTCTGTAACAGGATGTCATGGTCAATGGTGTCGAATGCAGCACTAAGGTCTAACAAGACCAGGACAGAGAGGAGTCCTTTATCAGCACTAAGGTCTAACAAGACCAGGACAGAGATGAGTCCTCTATCAGCACTAAGGTCTAACAAGACCAGGACAGAGATGAGTCCTCTATCAGGACTAAGGTCTAACTAGACCAGGACAGAGAGGAGTCCTCTATCAGCACTAAGGTCTAACAAGACCAGGACAGAGAGGAGTCCTCTATCAGCACTAAGGTCTAACAAGACCAGTACAGAGAGGAGTCCTCTATCAGCACTAAGGTCTAACTAGACCAGGACAGAGAGGAGTCCTCTATCAGCACTAAGGTCTAACAAGACCAGGACAGAGAGGAGTCCTCTATCAGCACTAAGGTCTAACAAGACCAGGACAGAGATGAGTCCTCTATCAGCACTAAGGTCTAACTAGACCAGTACAGAGAGGAGTCCTCTATCAGCACTAAGGTCTAACAAGACCAGTACAGAGAGGAGTCCTCTATCAGCACTAAGGTCTAACTAGACCAGGACAGAGAGGAGTCCTCTATCAGCACTAAGGTCTAACTAGACCAGTACAGAGAGGAGTCCTCTATCAGGACTAAGGTCTAACAAGACCAGGACAGAGAGGAGTCCTTTATCTGCTGCCATTAAGAGGTCATTTGTAATTTTCACCAGTGCCGTCTCGGTGCTGTGGTGTTTTCTAAATCCTGATTGAAATTTCTCAAATAAACTATTATGATGTAGAAAGTCGCACAACTGATTTGCGACCACTTTCTCAAGGATCTTGGAGAGGAAGGGGAGGTTAGAGATCGGTCTGTAGTTAGCCAACACCTCTGGATCCAGAGTGGGCTTCTTCAGGAGAGGTTTAATAACAGCCACCTTGAAGGAGTGTGGAACGTGGCCTGTTAGCAGAGACACATTGATAATATCTAATAGAGAGCCGCCAATTAAAGGCAAAACGTCTTTAAGCAGCCTCGTCGGGATGGGGTCCAAGAGACAGGTAGACGTGTTCGAAGTAGAAACCGTTGAAGATAATTGGTCACGGTTGATGGGAGAAAAGCCCTCCAAATATACACCAGGGCATACAGCGGTTTCCAAGGCCATTCCACTTGAGGACAGATTGGCACTGGTTATGGGCAAGAGAATATTAATCTTGTCCCTAATAGTTAAAATCTTTTCATTAAAGAAGTTCATAAAGTCATTACCACTGAGGTTTATAGGAATGCTCGGCTCCACAGAGCTGTGACTCTCTGTCAGCCTGGCTACAGTGCTGAAGAGAAACCTGGGGTTTTTTATTTTTTTCTATTATTGATGAGTAATAGGCTGCTCTGGCATTACGGAGGGCCTTCTTATATGTTTTAAGACTATCTCGCCAAACTAAGCGGGATTCTTCGAGATTAGTTGAACGCCATATGCGTTCAAGCTTTCGTGACGCTTGCTTCAGTTTGCGGGTCTGAGGGTTATACCAGGAGCAAACCTCCTCTTCCTCACTGTCTTCTTCTTCAGAGGGCTATCGAGTCCAGTGTCATTCTCAGAGAGCCTATGGCACTGTCAACAAGATGATCAATCTGGGACGGACTAAAGTTAGACCAGGAGTCCTCTGTTATATTGAGACGTGGTATCGAATCAAATACAGAAGGAATCGCTTCTTTAAATTTAGCTACAGCACTGTCAGTTAGACATCTGGTGTAGAAACTTTTGACTAACGGAGTACACTCCGGTAGTATAAATTCAAAAGTTATGAGGTTGTGGTCTGACAGAAGAGGATTCTGTGGGAAGACGTTCAGATGCTCAATGTCAACGCCATAAGTAAGAACAAGATCAAGCGTGTGGCCAAAGCTGTGAGTGGGTTTCTGTACTCTCTGGCAGAAGCCAATCGAGTCCAACAAGGAGATGAATGCAGCACTAAGGCAATCATTATCAACATCCACATGGATATTAAAATCTCCAACAATAATAACTATCAGTTTTAAGAACCAAACTTGATATAAATTCTGAGAATTCAGATATAAACTCTGAATATGGACCTGGTGGCCGGTACAGAATCACAAATAGAATTGGCTGTAGTGTTTTCCAGGTTGGATGTGAAAGACTAAGAACAAGGCTTTCAAATGAGGTGTAGTGTAATTTTGGTTGAGGATTAATTAATAGGCTCGATTCAAAGATGGCTGCTACTCCACCTCCTCGACCGGTGCCTCGAGGAATGTGAGTATTAATATGACTTGGAGGAGTCGATTCATTCAGGCAGACATATTCTTCATGGCTCAGCCAGGTTTCAGTTAGGCAACATAAATCAATGTGATTATCTGATATTAAATCATTCAGTAACACAGCTTTAGATGACAGAGATCTAATATTTAGGAGACCACATTTAATAGTCCTGTTTTGTTGCACTGCTGAAATAATGGTGTTAACTTGTATAAGGTTATTGTGTACGACTCCTCTTCTGCTTACTTTTGATTTATTTAATTGAAGTGGCCGTGGGACAGACACAGTCTCTACTCTAAAGTTAGAGGTCACATGTTAGAGATCACAGGTTAGAGGTCACAGGTTAGAGGTCAAAGGAGTCTGGTGGCGATACAGTGGGGACAATAACCTACACATTTATTGTTACTGTCCCTTTAAGGCTGGATGATGAACTCAGGGACTATTTTCTCTCTGCGGGGTAAAGACGCTTCACTTCCTGTTTTCTCCGGTTACCTGAAGCATCCAGAGCTGTGCTAGACAAACATCTAGTGTATTGTTTACGTGGTCGTAAACAACAACAACAACAAAACCTGAAACTCCCAGAGTAGAAGCAGCTGTTGCTAGGCAGGATAGAGGAGACGGGCGTCCCATCCTTTGCCTTTTTAAATCCTTTTCTTTGTCTGTTTGCTCTCTGCTAACCACACACACACACACTCTCTTGGATGATGCAGTGTTTTCCATGCAGTGGTTTTGGGCGTGTCGATGACATCATCGCGTCACGTTCACCAAACTCATGTTGGGGAAAGTCTGACACATTAAGACTTCCTGTTGAGAAGAGTTGAGCTGGACATACACAACACTACACAACCCTACACAACACAACCCTACACTACACAACTCAAGTCAACTCATCACTAACCTTAAGGCTCTGACTCACCATTGCTCCCTGTATGCAAGGGTTGGTTGGACTCCTCTGTCCATCCGGAGACAAAATCATTGGCATGTCCTTATTTATAAGGCTATTCTCCACGTACTTCCATCGTATCTTTGGACGCTAATTCAGCTGAAAACCCCTGGAAGCTACCATCTTCGCTCTGTGACCTCGGCTCAAGGCCTCCTCTTGCTCTCCGTCCCTCACGTCCGTTTGGAAACGGGGAAAAGAGGTTTTAAGTTTGCTGCTCCTGCGGCTTGGAATGTGCTGCAGACAGACCTGGGTCTCCGGGAGCCGGTCTCCTGAGGTGTTTTTAAAAATAGATTGAAAATATTGGAGGGAAATTCATCTAGCTGTCGATGTTTTATATGACGGAGGTATGTGCTCCTGTGTGAGCTGGGTTGTGTTGGCTTGAGTCTTAGTTTTGGTTTTATTCATGCTGTGATTTTGTTTTTCGTTTTATATATTGTCTGTCACTGTTTTATGTTGTATTGTATGGAACTTTGTGTGACGTGCTGCTGCTGCTGTCTTGGCCAGGACACTCTCGTAAAGGAGATTTTTAATCTCAATGAGGCATTTCCTGGTTAAATAAATAAAAAAAATAAAAAAAGTCAACACAACTCAAGTCAACACAACTCTCCCCTCCACAGTGGGGGTCCTGTGAGGACGTTATCTCGTCACTCATTGGTCGCTCACGTCTCTTCAAGGTGTTGAAGTCTCTAAACTCGGCGACCTCGCCGGCCGGTCTCCATGACGACCGGGCCATGAGTGAGAACACATTGGAGGAGTGCGTGAGACCAGGAGGGGAGGAAAAGTAGTCCCGGCAGTCTGAGAGGAAAGTAGTCCCGGTCCGGAGTTCAACTGAATCTTTCCTATTGGCTTGGAGAACCTTTACTCCTAGAACCTTTCGCCCTAGAACCTTTACCCCTAGAACCTTTACTCCTAGAACCTTTACTCTGAGAACCTTTAGAACCTTTACTCCTAGAACCTTTAGAACCTTTACTCTGAGAACCTTTAGAACCTTTACTCTGAGAACCTTTACTCCTAGAACATTTAGAACCTTTACTCTGAGAACCTTTAGAACCTTTACTGAGAACCTTTACTCTCGAGAACCTTTACTCTGAGAACCTTTAGAACCTTTACTCTGAGAACCCTTTCAGTCTGTCATGTGAGAAAAGAAAGAGGAGGAGGAGGAGGAGTTACCTGAGACGATGCTCTGGCTTCCGACGTCCTGCGAAAAGAAAAGAGAGATTGTGTTTAAAAAGGTCAAAATTAAACACAAACATGTTGTATTATATATATATATATATATATAATATAAATACAATATATAATTATTATATAATAACAATATATTGATGTTTTTCTCTTTGTCGTTTTTCTTCTTCGTTAAACGATAAATTAATAAAGATCTGTTAAACTATTGATTTATTGATTTGTCCCCAAACTAAACAAACAAAGTCTTCACAACGTTCTTCGAGCTCCGGCTGTTTCCTCACAGGAAGTGACTCACAGGAAGTGACTCACACGCTCCACTTTAGCAAACAGAAGAAGAACTGAGCAGAAGCTACACCCACAGACAAGGTGCATTCTGGGAAACGCAGTCCCACCCCCACATCGCTGCTGGAGCTCCAAGGAGGAGAGAGAGAAAAGGAGAGGACAGGAAAAGGGAGCGTCTCGTGTCCTCTCCTCGTGCATTGGTCCCGTCTCCTACCTCCTTTCCTCGCCTCCTTGGCTCCTCGGCTTGACTTCCTGTCAGTCTAAACTTTAAACGTCTCTAAAACTTTCAGCAGAACTTCTTTTCTTCTCAACCCTCTCTTCAAAAACACAGATTCTCTCCCTCCCTCTCTCTCTCCCTCTCTCTCTCTCTCTCTCTCGAACCGACCGCCCATCCAGCCCACCGATTGGCCGAGGGCCTCCAGGAAGCGAGGCTGTGATTGGCTGCTGGAGCGTGAACGCTTCCAGATGTGGGGCTCCGACATGGAGGTGCAGACGCAGCAGAACGAGGATCCAGACCATAATACTACGTCACCATGGTGACGTAGTATTATGGTCTGGATCCTCTCTGAAGTATTCATGTTGGGTGTAGAAAGTACTTAGAAGTACTCATGGAAGTACTTATGGAAGAAGGTAATCATGGAAGTACTCTTAGAAGTAGGAAGTACTCTTTGAAGTACTCTTGGAAGTAGGAATTACTTTCGGAAGTACTCATGGAAGTAGGAAATACTTTCGGAAGTACTCTTGGAAGTAGGAAGTACTTATGGAAGAAGGTAATCATGGAAGTACTCTTTGAAGTACTCTTAGAAGTAGGAAGTACTCTTTGAAGTACTCTTGGAAGTAGGAAGTACTTTCGGAAGTACTCATGGAAGTAGGAAGTACCCATGTAAGTACTCATGGAAGTAGGAAGTACTTTCGGAAGTACTAATGGAAGTACTCATGGAAGTACTCATGGAAGTACTTTCGGAAGTACTCTTGAACTTCAGCTGCTGTATTAAAGGAGTATTTGCTCTGTGGCGCCCTCTGGTGGAGACGAAGAGGAACAACAAGAATAAAGATCATTTGACCATTGATCAGTTTTATTATTCTGAATTTTTCTTATTATTGTTCTACATGTAAAAAATACTTTTATTTAGGTCCAAAACATGAAAGTTTGTATTTACATAATAATAATATCAAGAAAATTAGAAAAAAAAAACTGAAACTCTTCACATTTAAGGAGCTGGAATATGTTTTATTCCTTTAAATCTTCTTAAATAACGAATCTGTGATCAATAAACTTTGAATGATCAACTTTCTCCGGATCTCACAGCTAAACCAGACTACTGACTGCTGGTATCCCTCCGCGGCCCTAGTCCCAGTGGTCTCCTGGTATCCCTCCGCGGCCCTAGCCCCAGTGGTCTCCTGGTATCCTTCCGCGGCCCTAGACCCAGTGGTCTCCTGGTATCCCTCCGCGGCCCTAGCCCCAGTGTTCTCCTGGTATCCCTCCGCGGCCCTAGTCCCAGTGGTCTCCTGGTATCCCTCCGCGGCCCTAGTCCCAGGGGCTCCTGGTATCCTTCCGCGGCCCTAGTCCCAGGGGCTCCTGGTATCCTTCCGCGGCCCTAGTCCCTCTGTCCCATGGACCAACAGTCTCGTGTACTTTGTAAACTACACACTGTCCCCCCGAGGAAGTATTTAGGAGTACTAGTACCTCTAAGATCCCAGAATACCACAGAAACACTGCACAGCCGCAGGAAGGAGGAGACATCCAAGGAGTTAGGAGTTAGGAGTCACGTTAGCGCGTGACAACGTATCGATCCCGCATTAAACCCCGGATCGATACGAGTGGACACAGTGGAGATGAAGTCGTGTTTGTGTTGTTGTTGTTGTTGTTACCTGCGGAGCGGCGGACCACTTGCTCCCGCGTGTCCCTCCCCGGGTCCTCCTCCTCCACCGCCCGAGCCTCGGCCATGTCTCCTCCTCCTCTCCTTCTCCTCCTCCCGGGGTATCGGACCGGGTCGTACCGGACCGGGTCGTTCTGGACCGAGTCGTACCGGGTGTATCCGGACCACCGACGCGGTTCCTCGGTGTTGTTTCGCTGGAGGCTCGCGGGACGCTCCGGCGTGACGTCACAAACATTCACTTCTGCGACTTCCTGTATGAACAAAGTACTGTCGTGTGTTTTTGTTGTATTATATAATTTTTCGACAATTTTTTCAGATTTTAATGCGCATGTCATATATATTATGGAGAGGTTATGAGTTATTATTTATTCACTTAAAATAAATAAAAATAAAGACAACATTGAATCTCAGTCAAACCATTTCATTTATATGTTTCACTCCGTTACAGCATTAACAATTATATTTATCATTATATTTATCGTTATATTTAACATTATTTTTATCATTATTTTCGTCGTTATATTTATCATTATATTTAATATTGAGACACTTTCTCACATTTAAAACACATGCAGTGCTCATAGTCTCCGCCAGAGGGCGCAGCTGCTGTATTATGGGCGCTGCGGTGTTACAACAGACAATGAGAGAGAGAGAGGGAGAGAGACAGAGAGAGAGAGAGAGAGAGAGAGAGAGAGAGAGAGAGAGAGAGAGGGAGAGGCTGCATGGGGAACCTGTGGCTGAAGTTGACCTGAGAGCTTGTTTTCATTATGGGATGGTTCACCAGTCACGTGATTTATGACGTCACAAAACATGTGTTATATCTCCTCGAAGTCACTCTAATGTGTTTCTATTCTCCTCTTCTTCTCCTCCTCCTCTTCCTGCTTCTTCTTCTTCATCTTCAGATAAATAAACTCACTCCATGAATGTTGATTACATTATTGACATGTTGCAGAATCACTACTTTTACTTTGAGTACTTGAAGTACACATCTTACTGAGAATACTTGTAGGTAAGGAGGAGGAGGAGGATGAAGATAAGGTGGAGGAGGAAGAGGAAAAGGAAGAGGAAGAAGAGGAGGAAGAAGAGGAGAAGGAGGAGGAAGAGGAGGAAGGGGAGGAGGAAGAAGAGGAAGGGGAGGAAGAAGAGTAGGAAGAAGAGGAGAAGGAGGAGGAAGAGGAGGAAGAAGAGGAAGGGGAGGAAGAGGAGGAGGAAGAAGAGGAGGACCTCTTTAAGTCGTGAACGCTGGTGAAGCTCCACAGGAAGTGGGCGCGCTGCAGTCGGCGTGGTTACCTGGTTGTCATGACGCCCGTCGACCACGTGGAGGTGAAGAGCTTCCTGTTTCCATCTGGAGCTCACACTGCGGTCCTCACTTCCTGAACAGAAGAGAGAGAGGGGGGGAGGGGGGAGAGAGAGGGGGGAGAGGGAGGGGGAGAGAGAGGGGAGAGAGAGAGAGGGGGAGAGAGAGAGAGGAGAGAGAGAGAGGAGAGAGAGAGAGAGAGAGAGATAGAGGGAGAGAGAGAGGGAGAGAGAGAGAGAGAGAAAGGGGGGAGAGAGAGAGAGGAGTGAGAGAGGGAGAGGGGAGAGAGAGAGAGAGAGGAGAGAGAGAGAGAGGGGAGAGAGAGAGAGAGAGAGAGAGAGAGAGAGAGAGGAAGAGAGAGAGAGAGGGGAGAGAGAGAGAGAGGAAGAGAGAGACAGAGAGACAGAGAGAGAGAGAGAGAGGGAGAGAGAGGCCACTCAGCAGAAGGCTCCTGAGAGGAGGAAGAGGAGCAGAACCAAGAGAAGATGAAGTCGTGGCGTCTCCTCAGCTTCCTCGGTGAGATCCTCCCATCTTTACCTCTTTTCTTCCATCTCTCCCTCGTTCGCCCGGCCTCCTCGTGGTCCCTCTCTCCTTGAACGTCCTCGAGTGACTTTCAGGTTCCTCCAGGGACTCGGGCGTCAAGACGAGCGCAGAGGACCGAAGAGGCGTTCAAGTGCAACGTCAGGAAATAGGAAATCAAAAGTTGAACCAATTCCAGATGATTTCTTAGTTTTGTTTCTGTATTTTGTTCCCTGAACGTTCCTCTGTTTCCATGTAAACATCCGGTCTGACCTCATGTTAAAGATGAGAGGCCTGATCGTCTGTTCAAACTCCAGCTGGGGAAACCAGACAGTCATCCTGCGCGGGCAACATGTCTCACCGACAGAAACATATGAAACAAAGCCAAACGAGACGCAAAACAATTGTACTACTCTAACCTCCTCAAAGAATATCAGTACGACTCAAGGAAGACTTGGCGAGTGATTAACTCGATCATTAACAAATCCAACGACAAGTCTCGTATCTCGGATGTATTTGATGTCAATGGCAAAAAGGAAGTTGACCCTAAAAAGATTGCAGATGGGTTCTGTGAATATTTCGCTACCATAGGTGTGAAATATGCAGACCAGATTGGATGCTCTGATCACTCATTTGCTGAGTATCTTGGTCAATCATCCACAATTCAATCGATGTTTCTTAATCCTGTCAACCCGGATGAAATTTCTAAAACAATAAACAGCTTTAAGCCAAAGAAAAGCGCCGGTCACGACGGTATCAGCATGAATCTAGTCAAACAACTTGGTCAATCGTTGGCCACTCCTTTATCACATCTTGTAAACAAATCATTATCGGAGGGAGTTTTTCCTGATGATATGAAGATCGCTGAAGTGATCCCCATTTACAAAGCCAAAGAAAAGCTTTACTTTACTAACTATCGTCCAATATCTCTGTTGCCAAGCTTTTCCAAAATTTTGGAAAAGGTTGTTCATAAACGACTGTCCAGCTTTGTTGCAAAGCATAACTTGCTATACGGAAGCCAATACGGCTTTCGACCAAAGCACTCGACTGAGAACGCGGTCACTGAGTTTCTGTTTGACACCTACACTGCACTTGAACACGGAGAGAACACTCTGGCATTATTCCTAGACCTTTCTAAAGCATTTGACACAATCGATCACTCAATACTTTTAAATAAACTGAGCCATTATGGTGTTAGAGGTACGGCACTCGAGTGGTTTAAAAGTTATCTTCGTGGTCGAAAACAAAATGTGAAATACAAGGGGTTCAACTCAAAATCATATGATATAACTTGTGGAGTACCACAGGGTTCTGTATTGGGACCCCTGCTATTTATATTGTACATAAATGACCTTCCAAAAGTCTTAAAACGTGTTAAAAGCATCCTCTTTGCTGACGACACAACTATCTACATTTCATCGAAGGACCACGATAACTTATATCAAACTGCAAATGAAGAGCTAAAAATTGTATCTGATTGGTTCAAAGCGAACAAGTTATCTCTAAATGCACAGAAAACTAATTATATGCTAATAAATCAATCAAATAATCTCCTAGATCAAGATTTTAGGCTTGAGATTGACGGGGCTAATGTCTCAAAAGTCCAGTGCACCAAGTTCCTTGGTGTTTATATTGACGACAATCTGCGCTGGCATCAACATATTGACAGTTGTCGGAAGCGCATACGAAGCGGCACATTTGCCCTGCGCTCCGCAAAAAATATACTCTCAACAGAAAATGTGCGTTTGTTGTACCACAGCCTTGTCCATCCGCACCTCTTGTATTGCAATCTGCTCTGGGGATCCGCAGCTAAAACTCAGGTCAAATGTCTCGAGATCTTCCAGAAAAGGGCTGTGCGGATCATCTGCAACGTGAAGAACAACGAACACACTGAGCCGCTTTTTAAGAGATTGGGCATTCTGAGATTTACAGATCTACATTTGTGTCAGACAGGAATTTTTATGTACAGATTTATGAATAATAATCTGCCACATAATCTGTTACGTATGTTCACAAGGAACACACATGTCTACGACCACAACACGCGGCTGCGTGGTGGCATTCATATAAATAAACATACAGTCGACATTGTATTTAAAAGCTTCATCTGTAGAGGTCCAAAGCTCTGGAGACAAATTCCGGACGAGGTCAAATCGGCATCCAGCACCAAGGCATTTGCTTCTCGACTTAAACGCCATCTCACTTCTTTTTGAAAGTTATTATATTGACATACAGCCTGGCGGCACAGTACAATAGAGGAAACATATTTAAAATAAAATGTATATCCATAATTTGATGTTCGTGATATTATTTTTATTTATTTTTTCTAAGTTATCAATAGTTCACATTTGTCTTTTATTAATATTTTTACTATGACTGTTTCTTTTTCTTTTGGTTTTCTTTTCTTTTTCCTATTCTGGTTTTGTTGTTGTTGCTTGTACGACATTTTATGTTTTCATCCATATGTGTGTGTGTACTGTCTGTGTGCCTGTCGTAGTAGTTGGTAGGGGGGGGGGGGGGGGGGGGGTGAAAGGGTTAGGGGAGGGGCTAAAGGGTTAGGGGAGGGGCCGTCCAACTCCTCATCTCAGAGGAGCCTACAGACCTCGGTCTTTGGACGGTCCTCCATTCGTATATTTTTTTCTGTTGTTAATGTCTGCCAGTATGAACACATTATGTATGGACCTTTGGAAAATAAATTACTTACTTACTTACTTAAAACAGGTCATGCATCACATATTAAAATTAAAAATAAAGACGATCAAGCACCCGACAGACAGAGGTCAAAGGTTAGAGGTCAAAGTAGAACACGGTGTACGTGTAATATGGACACGTCTCCCGTGAGCTTCTATCAACCAGAGATCATGTGATCTAATTTATTCATTTAATCTTATTAAATCAAATGTATTTATTCATTTAATCTAATTAATTAATTTAATCTCATTTAATCTAATCTATTTAATCTAATTAATGTATGTAATCTAATGTAGTCTAATTTATATATATTTAATATAATTAATTAATTTAATCAACTGTAATCTAATTTATTTATATATTTAATCAACTTAATTAATTAAATCTAATTTAATCTATTTATTTAATTAATTTAACATCGTTATTTAATTGATTTAATATAAATAATTAAGTTAATCTAATTAATTAATTTAATCTAATTTATTTAATCTATTTAATTAATGTAATCTGATTAATTAATGTAATCTGAGTAATTAATGTAATCTGATTAATTAATGTAATCCTTCTCTCTTTGTTGCAGTTCTCGTCGTCTCTTCTGTTCCAGGACAACATGAAACTACGTCTGCAGCCGAGACGGGAGGTCAGTGACGGGGTCATCGTGGATCAGGTCCAGGTGGTCCTGGTCTCATCGTGGATCAGGTCCAGGTGGTCCTGGTCTCATTGTGGATCAGGTCCAGGTGGTCCTGGTCTCAATGTGGATCAGGTCCAGGTGGCCCTGGTCTCATCGTGGATCAGGTCCAGGTGGTCCTGGTCTCATCGTGGATCAGGTCCAGGTGGTCCTGGTCTCATCGTGGATCAGGTCCAGGTGGTCCTGGTCTCATCGTGGATCAGGTCCAGGTGGTCCTGTTCTCATTGTGGATCAGGTCCAGGTGGTCCTGGTCTCATCGTGGATCAGGTCCAGGTGGTCCTGGTCTCATCGTGGATCAGGTCCAGGTGGTCCTGGTCTCATTGTGGATCAGGTCCAGGTGGTCCTGGTCTCAATGTGGATCAGGTCCAGGTGGCCCTGGTCTCATCGTGGATCAGGTCCAGGTGGTCCTGGTCTCATCGTGGATCAGGTCCAGGTGGTCCTGGTCTCATCGTGGATCAGGTCCAGGTGGTCCTGTTCTCATTGTGGATCAGGTCCAGGTGGTCCTGGTCTCATCGTGGATCAGGTCCAGGTGGTCCTGGTCTCATTGTGGATCAGGTCCAGGTGGTCCTGGTCTCATCGTGGATCAGGTCCAGGTGGTCCTGGTCTCATCGTGGATCAGGTCCAGGTGGTCCTGGTCTCATCGTGGATCAGGTCCAGGTGGTCCTGGTCTCATCGTGGATCAGGTCCAGGTGGTCCTGTTCTCATCGTGGATCAGGTCCAGGTGGTCCTGGTCTCATCGTGGATCAGGTCCAGGTGGTCCTGGTCTCATCGTGGATCAGGTCCAGGTGGTCCTGGTCTCAATGTGGATCAGGTCCAGGTGGCCCTGGTCTCATCGTGGATCAGGTCCAGGTGGTCCTGGTCTCATCGTGGATCAGGTCCAGGTGGTCCTGGTCTCATTGTGGATCAGGTCCAGGTGGTCCTGGTCTCATTGTGGATCAGGTCCAGGTGGTCCTGGTCTCATTGTGGATCAGGTCCAGGTGGTCCTGGTCTCATCGTGGATCAGGTCCAGGTGGTCCTGGTCTCATCGTGGATCAGGTCCAGGTGGTCCTGGTCTCATCGTGGATCAGGTCCAGGTGGTCCTCGATGGAAACGACCTAGAAGACAAAAGATGTGGAAGCTGTGGATGACTCAGCATCACCATGGAGACGCCGCCACTTCCTGTTGCTCCGTCTGACCCAGATCCTCATCGCTCCCCCGGCCCGTCGACGACAGAAACCCAGAGGACCGCCTCCGGCGCCGCGGTCGCCACGGTAACCGCCCGTTCACCCCGCGTGTTTCTCTCTGTCGTTGATGTTCTCCTGGGAGGAGCTGAGAGGGGAGGAGCTGAGAGGGGAGGAGCTTCCTGGACGTGAAACACAGAAAGTTATATTTCCTTAAAACCCGTTAAAACACTCCTCAACCAACGTGAGCCGAGCGTCACGTGACTCCGCCCTCTGAGGGACGTCATCACGTGACTCCGCCCTCTGAGGGGTTCATCACGTGACTCCGCCCTCTGAGGGGCTTCATCACGTGACTCCGCCCTCTGAGGGACGTCATCACGTGACTCCGCCCTCTGAGGGGTTCATCACGTGACTCCGCCCTCTGAGGGACTTCATCACGTGACTCCGCCCTCTGAGGGGTTCATCACGTGACTCCGCCTCTGAGGGACGTCATCACGTGACTCCGCCTCTGAGGGACGTCATCACGTGACTCCGCCCTCTGAGGGGTTCATGACGTGACTCCGCCCTCTGAGGGACGTCATCACGTGACTCCGCCCTCTGAGGGACTTCATCACGTGACTCCGCCTCTGAGGGGCTTCTTGACGTGACTCCGCCCTCTGAGGGACGTCATCACGTGACTCCGCCCTCTGAGGGACGTCATCACGTGACTCCGCCCTCTGAGGGACGTCATGGCGATGGAGTTATGATGTCATAACTCACTAGTTCAGCTTGTGATGATGAAACATTCCCGCGCTCCGCAGTGAAGACGATCTGAAGTCTTTAGAATCCAATAATCTGATGTTTGTGATCCTGAAACGCAGCTTTACGTCTGTTGCAGCCCGGAGCCCGAGAACCGGAGGCCAGTGGAGGGGCCACGGTGCCCAATGGAGGGGCCACGGCGCCCAGGGGAGGGGCCACGGCGCCCAATGGAGGGGCCACGGCGCCCAGGGGAGGGGCCACGGCGCCCAATGGAGGGGCCACGGCACCCAGGGGAGGGGCCACGGCGCCCAGTGGAGGGGCCACGGCGCCCAGTGGAGGGGCCACGGCGCCCGGTGGAGGGGCCACGGCGCCCGGGGGATGGGCCACGGCGCCCAGTGGAGGGGCTACGGCACCCAGTGGAGGGGCTACGGCGCCCGGGGGAGGGGCCACGGCAACCGGGGGAGGGGCCACGGCGCCCAGTGGAGGGGCCACGGCAA